>NW_027109248.1:1026949-1039291 GCF_000696795.3 Halyomorpha halys | reverse complement strand
TGTTCCCTTCATTATCAATGTCAAATAATATTAAAATATTTTATAGTAAAAAAAAATACCTTTTAAAGTGAGAAGGATATATGACGTCAAATTATCGAAGTAAATACATTAAAATTTTGTTATTAATTGTTTTTTTTTCAATTTATTTAGTAATTATTATCAATTTACAATATTTTAATAATTTAAATCTAATAGTACATTTTAAGGTCGATAAGATTTCACTTATTCAATTGTATAGGGTGTTTTTTTAAGCCCGATAGAACTTGAAATTGTAAAAAATAACACAAAAAATTAAATTGTAATCAAAAATTTTTTTTTATTCGAAAGATCAATACGTGACATTAACATTTGAAAATGATTTCGGGCATATGGGCACCGCGGCTGTTCTTGACGAAGCGCATTCTGGACGTCCAATTTTGGGCCACTTTTTCGAGCACTGCTGGCCGTATGTCACGAATAACACGAACAATGCTGGCCTCCAAGGCGTCAATTGTTGCTGGTTTATCAGCATAAACCAGTGACTTCACGTAGCCCCACAGGAAATAATCGAGAGGTGTCAAATCGCACGACCATATGCGGCAATTTTGCTTATTAACAAACCCGTTAAGCCAAAAATGCGCCTCATCGCTGAACACAATTTTACAGAATGCGCTTCGTCAAGAACAGCCGCGGTGCCCATATGCCCGAAATCATTTTCAAATGTTAATGTCACGTATTGATCTTTCGAATAAAAAAAAATTTTGATTACAATTTAATTTTTTGTGTTATTTTTTACAATTTCAAGTTCTATCGGGCTTAAAAAAAGACCCTATATATAAGAAGATGGTCAGGGTTGCGGTCAAAAAAAGAACAAATAGTTTAAAACTATTTTAATGTCCGATGTTTCGCCCCACTTTGCAGGGCTTCATCAGAGATGTTCAAAGCGAACGGTTGAACAGAATTTATCTTTTATTTATGCCTTTTTCGCCATTCTTCATTACTTTTTACGACTTTCTTAGTTAAAGGTTATTTTTTCTAAACTTATTGGCTTTCCCACGTTATATAATAAGTCTATATTATGTTATCTATACTACTCTTATTTCCGGATGTGTTTTTATACAATTTGAAATGAATATTCTTCCTTCTAACTCCCTTAGTGAATGATCAATTGTTTATTGTATTTTCATTGTTTATATTCATTCCTTTTGATTCCTATTTAAAATGTGAAATGGTTTATTAAAAAAAAAAACTAAAGGTACTTCTGAAGAAGCCATTTTTAAAATTCGGCCAATTCAGAAGAAGCCAATTTAAAATTAAAGTCCTATTAAATAATTTCAAAGAGTACATAACATAGCTCATATTAAAGACCGTCTAATTGTACATTGATGCATAGATTTTAATCAAAATCATTAAATTGTGTTAGAGATGATCCAGTTTCCGAGTACTTAAAATAAAAGGTGAAAAATCGATTATATAAAGTGGCACTTCCGGTAGAAAATGCTGTAATATCCCAAGCAGTTACATGCTTTTACGATAAAGTTTCAGTTTCACGTGACTTCTCGTTTTTGAGCTAGGCTTTTCGTACACAAACCATTTCGTGAAACTTAGTTATTTGTACCCAGAGGGGTAATATTTCCTTGACAATTTGAAGTTCAATATTTGCATGATCCATGCATACTTTCTCTTACTACATATATTATACATCGGTACTTACCTATGTATAGTATATGTCGTTATGTAGTATATATTCACTTGAATGTAATATTTTAAAAAAGAAAGCGGACGCTCAAACAAATAATTTTGTGATGGTAATTATTAGTTCCTTTTAAAGCTCGACGTTTTTCGTAAAAATTAGTTGATTGTATTGGCTTCTCAAAAATATGTTTAGTAGCGGAAAAGGCAAAGCCGTAATCCACGCCTTCACTGTTACCTTCCCTCTAGGTCTTCATCTTTCTTTTTAGTTGCCTATGAGTAGCTTTTAGTATTAATGGTGATACTTCTATTATTTCTTTTGTTGATAGATCAGTTATTTATGATGCAATAAAAACCAAAAAAGTGATCGCGCTTTAAAATCGCAGTAATTTTAATAATTCAATAATATGGGACAATCAATACTAGTAAGTTGTCATATATAGTGGCATGAATAACAGTGTACTGATGCATGTACAATATTAGATTTTTTGTAGAGACACGTAATTGTATAAAGTTCTTTAAGATCGAATATTTATATTTGAATAAAGTATTATTTAATGAGATTATTTTTTTATCATCATTATAAGAACTCCCACTAATCTTATTGGTTTGTGTGGTCATTATAGTTGGCATATTTCTTTAACTTCTCCATAAATACTGTTCAGTTCAGTTCAGATTATGTGGATGACATTCTCTAAGTGAAACAACTTTCTTTTAATACAAGAGCACCTTATTAGCTGAAGAACTGACTCAAGATTATATGGTAACACAAACATATCTTTAATTGTAACAAATTCAATTCTCAATTAAGGTGATGGCGAAGTCAGATATGGATTGGGTTGGTCAACACTGCACCATTCTATGGTTTGATAGTGAACTATATCTACCTATGGTGTTGGTGTTGCTCTCATTAGTGGCAAGTTTTCCTCTAAGCTCCTTTCTTTGTGTACAACCTCAGATCCCCAATGTATGGTAGAATTGTTCTAAAGAAACTTAACATAATAACTTTTCTATTAAAAATCTACCATTGTTTCGAAATTTTTCCAAGATCATTGTCTTTGCTGGACTAAAGATTTTCCACAAAGAGATTTGCTGTCACTTGCAGACCTAATAATGCTGAATTTATTTCGGAAATCAGATTTATCTGAAATTGATCTTTTTTGATTTTGAACACTCCAGTTATAACCACAATAGCCCTATAGCCCAAGAGAAGTTATTTCACCCCAATTTTTCATTACTCTAATGTAATCTATACAAGGTTCAGAGACTAAATTGATGAATTTACCAACAATGGCAAGGGGAAGTAAAAAATGGCAGCTGTTCCAGAAATTACAAAAAATTCATTTTTGAGGTGTAGTTAAGGAAAAATTGTGTGGTATTAGCCATAAAAACAGGTTAAATTTTTATCTAGACCATACAAGAGATACAGTAAATGTCATTAAATAGCAAATATTGAAATATCTAATATGCTCACCCCATTTGGTATAGTTTATTTTAGAAAAACCTATAAGTTTTGCTCATGCTTCTTGGGGAGCTTCATATCCTTATAGAACTACCTGCAACACTTAAAAACGTAATAGCACATTATTTAAAGTAGAGTAAATTTTCTAAAATACAAGCTCTAATAGGCATTTGTCCATCCCAGCTTTCCTGAGATTTAGTTTTTCATAAACTAAAACAAGTTTGTTTTTGAATAAAACTAGAAATAAAAATTTTGGGAAATATCATGGAAACTGCTGGTTTAAGCATTTGTATGTCGTTCGTAGGAGTATTGGTTTTCATGATATTTCCTAAAATTATTTAAGAAAAGATAGATTTTTGGTTATTTGGAAAAAAAAATCTTGCGTTTTGGAAAACTCATATGTTAACCAACTTACTCTGCTTTAGATGATGATCTGTGAAGTTTTCAATGTTGTTGGTAGTTTTTAAAGCTACTGAGCTCTAAATGAGAAATTACTTTTTTGAAACAGCTGCCATTTTTTACTCCCCCCCAACCATGATTGATTGACCATCACTTATATATAGTATATATAGTTTTCATTAAAGTAATTAAAATTGGGTTGAAATAATTTCTTTCTTTACCTCTGGACTATTGGTCTATTGTGTCTAGTGGAAAGAGTTTGAAACTGCTAAGCAAGTACTAAAGAAATATCCGTTAACTAAAAATGAAACTGAATTTCTCAACAGGGAAATATGGAATAATAATGAATAATGAAGGCCTAACGAACCCGAAGGTTTAATGCCGATAACACAAAACACTCTCTGTATACATCCTTCCAGTGATGCCCTTCCAAATCCAATTCCACTAAATCAGTTTTAATGCAATCCTCCCATCTACGTTTCGGTCTACTCCACGGACGTTTACCCATTGGCTCTGAGTTTATTAACATTTTAGGGGAATTTTGTACAATACTTTATTTTTGAAAAACCTAAGATGCTGTTATCTTATATGCTGTAATCCCTTAGTGTAAGAGGCCACATCTCACATCCATAAAAAACAGTGGGAAGGATAATAGTTTTGTAAATTCTAATTTTTAAGTTTTTCGATAGAACGCGTGAGCTAAGCAGTTTCGAAATTGAATAATAACAAGCATTTCCCACCTTCAACCTAGCTTTTATTTCCTCATCGATTTCGTTTTTTCTAGTTACCGTAGAACCTAAATACTTAAACCTATCTACCTGTTCAAACGTAATTCCTCCTATATCTATATCACCGAAATTACTCACGTTTCTTCTGCTAACCATGTATTTTGTTTTATCCATATTTATTTCAAGACCTAGTTCCTTACTGGAGTTTATTAATGTGGTTTTATTTAGTTTTATATTTTCTTTGTCCTCTCTCAATAATACCAAATCATCTGCATAACCAAGCACCGGTGTTTTACTACCCAAAGTTAAACTCTTTTCGGTATTCATCACACCTTTAATGACGTATTCTATTGCTAGATTAAATAAGATAGGTGATAAAGAATCACCTGAATATGGAAAGAAAAATTATTTTTATTTGAAAACCCATTAAATACTTAGCTGTATTCCTCCAACAAACAAATTAACACCTGTTTTAAATTTCTATTGTATACTCTATTGCTTTCTGGTATAAGTAATCTGTTGACTATAGTATTGGTGTGGAAAATAACTTCATTGAAGAATTTCATATTGAGTTGCATCACTGGACTTGTTAAGCATTGCCAGTTCTGTTCTCACACATATTAGGTTTCAGTGAATCTTCTCTGTATGTGTCAAAGAAAAAGTAGGTTTCATCATAATATGAAACTTTGTATTCTGATTTTCTGTCAAATTCATTTGCAATATAACTAGAGATTATAATGGTAGGTTTTTTTGTTTACTGCTTGGTATACTATAAAGTACTACTGTTAGTTTCTTAGATACATCTTACTACTGAATAATGATTTGAAGTTTCTGATATGCTGGTGACTGCATATCTTCCTCTATTTCAGTAGTACCTGGGTCATTCCATGTTAGTTACATACACTTTTGGACCTTACCATTTCAGATTTTCTTGCTGTTGGTTAAGAATGTAGTAGGGTTATTCTATTGGTATAGACTTAGAACAATGTGAAATTTTCCAGAGTCCTCGTTTTTTAATTAAAAAACTTAAAGGCTGTTAAGTCCTCATAAATTTGGTGAGAAACAGAACAAATTTTGGAATTCCTACAGAAGCTTCCCTAATTAGCTAGAGATATGACATAGGTGTTTTATAGAGTAGTAGGATTTTACTGTATCTTTTATGTCCTTTCTATGTGATTTACTATACTATAAGTTAGAATAAGACATTTCTCAAAACCTAATTTAAATTTTCTGAAAAAGTACATGCTTTAAATTTCAGAAGAAAACAGAAATTTAGGGTGGAAATGGCTTTATGGTTAAAAAAATTAAAAACTAAAGTTACATTCTTAGATTTAACTCATCATTAATATTAATTACAACAGCAATGTGAATAATGATTAAATTAGTAAGCCAGGAGATTACGACAGACAAGTTTCTGATTTCATTGAAAAGTTTTTCAACATTTTTAATATAAAAGGAAGATGGTCTGGGTGCAGTCAAAGAAAAAACTATTTAATGTGAGCCAACATTTTGCCCCACTTAGCAGGGCTTACTAAATATTTTTAATGTATATTATTGCTTTGTGTATTGTATATATGGAAATAAAATTCTGATATTGTATGCATAGACAATGCTTTATCAAAAACTTCCTCGTCCATCAAATGTCCAAAGTTTTGTTCTTTCAACTGAAAATTTTTCATCGGAAAATAGTAATGATACCAATGAACCTCATAATGATACCTCCATAATGAATTGTGGAAAACAGGAACTTTTCAATTATGCAAGCAGTTTTCAATTCAGTTGAACAACTGCAAAATTTTTAGAATAAAGTGTGTTAGATTGACTAGACATGTTAGGTTACTGTAAGGCATCCCAATGTCCTGGATTACAATTAGCAAAAGTTGAGAATGCTATAGAAAATGATTTCATAGCTTAAGATACTATTAGTGCCATTTTTCGTATCTCTTGCATATTTGCTTCAAATATAAAAATTGAAGAAGACCGAGGTCCATTTATGAAAAAGGCTTTAAATAAGAAATTTCAATTACATATCTTAAGTGATTTATTATTAAATATAAATTAAAAAGATTAAGCCCCCAAGTTTTAGTTGAATTCAATTATTTGTTATTTAATCAATCAATAACATAAGGTAAATAACCTTCTGTACTGGATTAAGCACAACACAACTGTTGAAAGAATAAGTAATAATTTATTTTAAATTTAGCTTAACCCCCAACTTTCAAATTTCATAAAAGATTTTTAGAAAAAATAGATGAGTCAAGAAATGTTTCAATCATGTTAGGGTAAAGTTCATTATTTCTTTAACCAAATTAAAATCAAAATTAAACTTGCCTTATTTATAATCTCCAGGACAACATAATGTAAGTTATTATTTTTTTCCCTTCCAGCCATATTCCACCTTATAACAACTTAGTTCACAATAAGATGTCTCCTCATCAAAATGTCTCCTAATCAAAATTATGTTGTTTTTCTGTATGGTGTTGTAATAATGCATTTATTATTATTATTATTATTGTACTTAGCAATCATTATTATGTTCATAAATTCTGTCTTTCACACTCTCCATAAATATTCCAGGATAGTTCAGTCAGTTATTTTTATAAACTTTACTTTAATTTTTTCTTTCATGTTACTGTATAAGTTACTAATTTTATTTTTAAGTTTTTAACCAAATAGTCTAGAACATGATAAGTTTTAAAGGTTCTATTTGAGCTTTGTGATAATTTATTTTTATCTATACATTTTTTATGCTTGGTATTTTGCTATTTTGATTCCCATTAATTTATTCTAATTGTTTTTTATATCTATTGCAGAGTCCCTTGTTTTTCTTATAATATTTATTAGATAAAAATTGTCTAAAGGTATTTTATATATTTTTATTTTTACTGTCTTGATTTGTCTGTTATATTTATAAAATGTGTAGTAATAATTATTTTTATGTGATACGAATGATTATAAAATAGTCCAATATAATATCATTAGCTTTGTCTTTTTTTTTTTTATCCACCCTTTTATCAGATCTCTATTTTCTCTGTCAGATATCTAATTGTGTTATTGTTTTCATCTTCTTTTGTGAATTTATAAAAATTATTTAGACTGTTAAAGATATCACCTATCCAATCATCAAAATTTTTTATGCATAATTGTGGTTTTAGTGATTTTCTTTCATTATGTTTGACAATAATTTATTCATAAATATTCCAGCTATATTAGTAGATAGTGTCATTTGTATTTCTATCCTTTGGCAAAACTGGTTTTTATAAAAATTTTATTATAGTATTTTCCGTTCATCATTTGATGCCTTCATTGCATAGATCTGTATTTTGTATATTGTTCTATCTCCTTCCAGTTATCCCCTAACATTTCAATATCAATTTTAGTGGTAAATCGGTGAACAGGAATGCCATGTCAGAAATGTTCAATTTTTTTCTCTTAATTTTAACTCTTCAATTTTATTTTTTACTTCTATTGCATCAACATTATATTTTTCTTCAAATTGTCTTAACTTGGTTTCAGAAATTTTTTTATTTGTATGTAGAGCTATAGGTCTGAAATGAATTTGTGGTTTGCGTAGTTTTTTTAACTTGTATATATTTTTTCTATTTATTTATTTTTTGTTCCCAGATAAATGGATTTTTGTTTACGTTATCTTCAGTCTTTTTGGCTATTGCTGATAAAGTATTTTAATTTTATTTTTTCCAATAATTTATAAATATTATTTTAAATAATTTATTATATTTATGTAATAACTTATTGTTACGGTCCATTTTTATATTATTTTCATTTATATTATTAACCTTTAATAATATTTTATTATTGAAGTGATAGTTTTGATGTAAATTATTTTTATTTCTATTATGAGGTTTGACTATTATTTTATGAGTTAAATTTTATTATTAATTTATTTTTCTTACCTTGGATTTTCTTTGCTTTAAATCCAGTTTTAAAAAATGAGTTAAATAACTAAATAATTACTTTTTATTTTTACTAATGATGAAATCATAATTAAAACATTTATGTATGTTAATTAGTGGATATAAAAAGTGTTTGTAAGCTAAATTCCTTGATATAAATCATTTTAAGAAATAAATCTTACCCTTACATTTATTATATTTTTAAATATCATTTATAAAATTTAAAAGCAGTTTCTTATTTTTTAGATTTAAACTTTTCCCATGAAAATCTGAATTCCTTTAATATTCAAGGTTTCTGAGGGTCATTGGGTCCTCCAACTTATTAGACATAATAAACAACTTCAATTTGGTTGTTTATTTTTAGTGGGGTTAATTTTTTATTATTAAATATCACTCAATAAGATTTAGTAAATAACCTCATGAACTACATATGTTGTAGCTAGAACAGAAACAATTTTTTTATTGCAAACCAACACATACTCTCAATACTTAATACTGCCCTAATGTTACTTTTTTATTTTCCACACACTGCACAGGACAGAAGTCGACCCAGATGAACAATCTTCATCTTCATTCTAGGTGTCCATTGTATCTGACTTTCTAGAAATATATTAAAGTGAGAAATATCCAGGTTTTTCTTTTTATCAATGTTTTATCAATTCTCTTTTTTCAGGTGTTAAATTTTCAGCACTCATATCTAATATAGACCTGTCAGTTTTAACAGTTACCTTTAGTTGAGCTTCCTCTTGAGTTACTCTTCCATTTCAATATATTCTTTATGCTCTATTTTACCTTGTGAATTACTTGATGGAGCTGAATCTTTGATTGTGGAAACTATCTTATCAATATTTTCCTTATGTCGAGAGGAATCTTGTTTTGATTTTCCGTATGTCTCTTGCACTTCCTTACTTCCTCTCTTCTTCACATCTTGACAAGACAAACACAGAAAGTCATGTTCATCAAGATGTTCTGAAACCATAACATAAGCCAACTTTATCAGTCAAGAAATGTCAACTCTGAGCAACTGCAGCAATTTCCCAGGACCTTCTCGTCCTCAATGATGCTCATATATTGAGATAGGGACATTCCAAAGAAGTGAAAGTGGGAGTCACTAGCCAGGAAGGAACAATGAGTTTAATACGTTGACAGTGGAACGTGAAGCAAAGAAAAGGCTTTACTGCCTGTTGGTTTTTATTATGTTATTGCTATATGAAAATTGCTCCACCTCTGTCACTGGTTGGCTCTGTAATGCAGTACTTCCGGGAATAGTCTATTTTATTATACCATCAGTCAAAGTTGTTAATCTTAGCCTTAATATTTAATAATAAACAAATAATCTTATAAAAAAACAAACAAAAAAAACATTCATATAATTTAAGTATAACATAAGTTGTTAATGATTAGAAACCAGATTTTCGTGCATTTACATTTTTTGTTCCCTAGCTCTGAATTCCACCAAACCTTGACAAAAATTTGAATCATGGAAAAGGCATTCAATTAACACTAATTTTATAGTGCACAAAATTGCAAGTTTGACTCTTTTTTAACTTAATTTCAATTTTGTTGCCTAAAATTTAATGCTTGAACTAACTTTCTGATATGCACATATAATTATGTATTCCAATATTTATTCATTGTTAACTAGCTGTTATAGAGAACATCCATTCTTCTGTCTACCTTTAGTGTGATTAGCGGGAATTTCAGTTTTTTTTTATATTATTATCTTATTCATGTGTTTTATTTTATATAAAAATAAAACATAATCAATTGGTCTGATCAATATTGAATATTCCTATACATTTTTAATCAAACTTTTTAAAGTTTTTTTATTTTTTAGTTTTTTTTTGTTTAGTGGTATATTTGTATGTAAATACAAAATTGAAAAGTTATGCAGGAAGAACGTGCTATGTGAAATTTTAGGGGAAATTAAAAAGTGAATTTTTGTTGGAATAAGTTTTAAATACTCCTTTCTACATAGTGGCTTGCCTATTTTTCTAAAACTTAGAATTGAGATAATTCTAAGAAGTTGGAAAATATAAAATCATTTAATACAGTCAGTTTCACATAGTTCTTCACTTACGGTGAAAGAAAAAAAATATTATCTTTATTTTACCCTTCCCCCCTCCTTTTCTTAATTTTCCATACCCACGCTATTAGTTATGTTCACTATATATTATTATTGTTGTTTTCAATTTTTTTTTCTATTCATTTCTTTTGTTAAACTTAACATATATTTTGCTTCTTTATCTAATATTATGGTTATAAAATCTCATTTGTTACATATATTTTCTTTCTCCCAATTTTATTTTTTCTTTCTATAATTTTGATTTTTAAATTATTAATAAACTAAAATATTCATATTTCTTTAAATTTTATAACTTCAAATTTTTATTCTATTTCCTTAATTATGTTGTTTTACCTACTTTTTCAATTACCTATTTATACATTTTATTTTCCACTTATTTCATCACTTTTATTTTATTAATTCCACTCTGTACAATTATTTACTTTATGTCATTCTGTTTATATTTTATTTTTTATTTTCTGTATTCATTATTTGTTATCTTGTTTTGTTCTTAACCCTGATGAAGGCTAGAAATTCTGGCCGAAACATTGGCACGATTAAATAAGTTACTTCAATTTATTCTTTAATATATAGTGAAGATAATTCTTCGATCATAAAACTAAATTTTATTCTTTTACAGGCACTACTTTGTTTACATTGTTTCATTAGCATTTATACACCAAGATGGAACAAAAAATATGATTTTATTTACACATATATCTATGAATAAAATATCTAATTTAATCCTGCAACACTAGTAAAAACTAAACAAAACCAAAAACAGTTTAAAAAAAAAAAAAAAATTGAAAATATATGATATATAAAATGATATGAGAAAAATAAAATAAATAAAAATATTTCATAGTGTGGATACAAAACCCAGAGAAAGAGTGTATGTGTGATGCACAGGGACTCATAGTTTCTTCCCAAGAAATACTGTATAATAAATACTAACTAGAAGGAATTGAAAGAATTCACCAAGAGCAAAGACCTGCAATGTTAATGTTTGAAATAACTTTCCAGTATTCTGGTTATAATTGTTTTCAATATTCTTTATAATTTTTTTATTAAGTTGTACTTATTGCTGTTATTTATTTTAATTTATTTGAACCATGTTAAATTATGTTGTTCTAAATAAATTTAAAATTGTCAACATTTTTTTTTTCTTCTGATCTTATTTTTTTATTAATTTTTTTTCCCTAGAATTTTGTTTTTACACTAAACAATCTTTCTACTTGTTTTACCTTTCTCATTTAATTTTACATATCTATTTATTTTACTTTTTTCTTATCTTTTATTGGTTATTTTTATTTTTTTCCAGTATTTTAGTATTTCATTAGATAATTAATATTAGGTTAGTAAATAATTCAATATATAACATTTTTTATAGCATTTACATGTATACATGCTAATGAAACAATGTAGTTTCCTTAAAAAACAGAGTATAGTTTTATATATGACATGGGCTTAAGATAAAACATTAATCATCACTATACCTTTGTAAATACTTAAAGAAGCATTTTTATTCTGTGTATCTATTTATTACACTATATTTTATTTTTATTTTCTTACTTACCTCTTCTTTTTTCATTAAACCTTCATTTTCTAGTTCTGTTCTTCTTTTCTTTTATTTCACCTTTCTTTTTTCTTTTTTTTTTATATCTTACATATATAACAATGTTTCTTTGTAACTTAAATTAATTAATTGCTGTTACCTGTTGTGTATCCATGTTAATTTTATCCTTGGAAATGGGCCACAGGATAGTGGCATTATCAATTGAGTCCTGGTTATTTACACTATGATATAATATTTTGAACATTAATTCCTATCGTGAACGCTTTTCAAATTTATGAAAAATATCAAATATTATAAATAGTTTTAATTTCCTAATGCACTTTAAATATATATTAATATTAGCAGACCTGTGCGAAAAGTTTAATTGAATCTATTTCATTTCATATTTTATTGCATTAAGAGAGTTAACTCAATTTCAATTACTTACATACAGCAATATTTGTATATATAGTGATTTTTGGTTCTTAATTATCTGTTTTGTTATCTAGTTAGTAAATAAATAATATATTTTATACAATCAGCCCATA
>NW_027109248.1:1026435-1026819 GCF_000696795.3 Halyomorpha halys | reverse complement strand
ATGAATAGTGTTTATATAATACAATCAGCAAATAAAAATGTTTAGGTAAAATAATTTTTTTTTAAACTATATTAAAATTTTAATTTTAAATTGTAAACACACTGTATCATATTTTTGTATAGATAACATTCTACAGTGGAACCATATGCTACTGCTGTCCAGGTGGTGATGCCTCAGTTAGTTTCACCATATGCTCCTAGAGTACAGCACAGGCGTGACTGCACGATATATAATCGACACCTTTCGTTATTTTTAATACCCTTACGTCTTTCCGAGTATCCTTAAGTTATTTAGGATGTGAAGAGCGTGATGCTCTGTCAATGAAGAGTCGCTAAACCGTAAAAATTGAATATCTCGAGTTTGAATCTAGATATCGGGACGCGG
>NW_027109248.1:1023222-1026385 GCF_000696795.3 Halyomorpha halys | reverse complement strand
CTTGCTCCACCTCTGTCCCGCGTCGACCCGGTAGTGCAGTACCTCTGGGAACGGCCCATTTAATTACACACTCATTAAAAGTCTCATTAAGAAAATTCAAAATGAGTAAAACACTTATATGAATTTTCCTTGCTTGCTCCACCTCTGTCCCGCGTCGACCCGGTAGTGCAATACCTCTGAGAACGGCCCATTTAATTACACACTCATTAAAAGTCTCATTAAGAAAATTCAAAATGAGTAAAATCTCTTACATGTATTTTCTTCGCATACTCCACCTCTTTCACGGGTTGACCCAGTATTACACTACCTCCAGGAACGGCCCATTTAATAACACACTCGTACGTCTCATTAAGAAAATCCTAATCGAGTAAAACACTTATATGAATTTTCCTCGCATGCTCTACCTCTGTCCTGGGTCGACCCAGTATTACAGTACCTCCTAAATTGGCCCATTTAATTACACACTCATTAAAAGTCTCATTAAGAAATTCCAATTTGAGTAAAATCACTTATTTAAATTTTTCTAGGTAGCTCCATCTCTGTCGTGGGTCGAACCGGTATTACAGTACCTCCTGGAACGCCCCATTTAATTACACACTCATACAAAGTCTCATTAAGAAAATCTAATTTGGGTTAAAACACTTAACTGAATTTTCCTTGCATGCTCCACCTCTGTCACGGGTCGACCTAGTATTAGTGTACCTCCTGGAATGGCCCATTTAATTACACACTCATACAAAGTCTTATTAAGAAAATTATGTTTCTATTATCCTCAATATCAAAAATTTAATGAATTAAAGTAATGATAATTATAAAATGATAATATTGCATGATATAGGAAGACTTATTTTATGTCATACATAATACTAATCAAAATACATAAGAAACTCTTAATAACGATGAGGCTAAGCAACACCACAACAACTATATCATAAACATAACAAATATAAATTAAAATATAATTGTTTAAATTGTAGAAAATGATATAGGAACTATAAAAATGGAATATCGATATTTTATTTTAATAATTACGTTTTTATTTTGATATTTTCTATAATTGTAATATCGGTATTATGTTTCAAAAGACTATATAATTGTAAACAAAATTTAAAAGTGGAATATTGATATTTTATTTTGATAATTACATATTGATTTTGATATGTTGCATTGTTGTAATATCGATATCAAAAATTAGCAACAATATTCCGATAATATATTATCGAAATATAGATATTTTTTTTAAAAAGACTAAAATATTGTATAGAAATTTTAAAATAGGAACATCGATATTTTATTTTGATAATTACGTATTTATTTCAATTTTTTACATTATAATATCCATATTGAAAATTAGCAACAATATTTCTATATTATATTATTGAAATATCGATATTTTGTTTAAAATAAATAAAATATTATATAGAAATTTACAAATGAAATATCGATATTTCATTTTGATAATTACATATTTATTTCGATATTTTCTATAATTGTAATATCGATATCCAAAATTAGCAACAATAGTCCGATATTACATTATCGAAATATCTGTATTTAATTTAAAAATTCTATAAATTGAAAAATGGAATATCAGTATTTTATTTTGATAATTACATGTTTATTTCGATATTTTGTATTGTTGTAATATCAATATGACATATCAGGAACAATATACCGATATTATTTGATAATAAGATGTTTTCAATTGTCGGCATATGTACATATATTTTTCCTTTGGATATATATTAATTTGTTTGTTTTTATTGGTTTTAGGTGGTAAGAAAAAAAAAAAAGTGGGAAGCGTCAAGTCACTGACTGATTGGTGTTAGGCTGGGAAGCAATAGTGAGTTGTCCTGTGAGTGAGTGAAAGTATGGTGGACCTCATAAATGTTATATAGTGTACAATATGTTATTTATACTTATATATTATAATCAATAATTTGTTCACTAAAAAGATGTATTGTACAAAATGTTTTCTTAAAATGAATCTTTATTATCTGTTCTTATCAGCTTAATGTCTGGTATGATCCTCAACGAGGATCCAGAAGATTAAACTGATTTTCGGAAAATTACATAGTGCTTAGGGCTTGCTTAACCTCTGTGGCAGGTTGAACCAGTATTGCAGTACCTTCAGGAATGGCCCATTTTATAACACACTCATTCAAAGTCTCATTAAGAAAATCCTATTTGAGTAAAATTGCTTATATAAATTTTCCTCTCATGCCCCACCTCTGTCGGGGGTCAACCCGTTATTACAGTGCCTCCAGGAACGGCCCATTTAATTACACACTCATTAAAAGTCTCATTAAGAAAATCCTATTTCGAGTAAAATCACTTATATGAATTTTTCTCGCATGCTCCAGCTCAGTCGCAAGTCGACCCAGTATTACACTGCCTCCAGGAACGGCTCAATTAATAAAGCACTCATTCAAAGTCTCATTAAGAAAATCCTATTTCGAGTAAAATTGCTTATATGAACTTTTCTCGCATGGTCCACCTCAGTCGCAAGTCGCCCCGGTATTACAGTGCCTCCAGGAACGGCCCATATAGTTACACACTCATTTAAAGTCTCATTAAGAAAATCCTATTTGAGTAAAATTATTACAGTACCTCCTGGAACGGCCCATTTAATAACACACTCGTACAAAGTCTCATTAAGAAAATTGAAAATGAGTAAAATCACTTACATGAATTTTCCCCTCATCCCCCACCTCTGTCGCGGGTTGACCCGTTATTACAGTGCCTCCAGGAATGGCCTATTTAATTAAACACTCATACAAAGTCTCATTAAGAAAATCCTATTCGAGTAAAAACCCTTATATGAATTTTTCTAGGTTGCTCCACCTCTGTCGTGGGTTGACCCATTATAACAGTGCCTCCAAGAACGGCTCATTTAATAATACACTCATACAAAGTCTCATTAAGAAAATCCTATTCGAGTAAAACACTTATATGAATTTTCCCCTCATCCCCCACCTCTGTCACGGGTTGACCCGTTATTACAGTGCCTCCAGGAATGGCCCATTTAATCACACACTCATACAAAGTCTCATTAAGAAAATCCTATTCGAGTAAAACACTTATATGAATTTTCCTAGGTTGCTCCACCACTGTCGCGGGTTGACCCGTTATAACAGTGCCTCCTGGAACAGCCCATTTAATA
>NW_027109248.1:1020267-1022548 GCF_000696795.3 Halyomorpha halys | reverse complement strand
ATAATACACTCATTCAAAGTCTCATTAAGAAAATCCTATTCGAGTAAAACACTTATATGAATTTTCCTAGGTTGCTCCACCTCTATCGCGGGTTGTCCCCATTATTACAGTGCCTCCAGGAATGGCCCATTTAATTACACACTCATACAAAGTCTCATTAAAGAAATCCAATTTGTGTAAAAACACTTACATGAATTTTCCTCGCATGCTCCACCTCTGTCGCGGGTCGACCGGTTATTTGTATTGGAATAGAATATAGGTTCTGGAGAAAAGTGGATCCTGAGAGTAAGCTCCTGGCGTAAATATCTTATATCTGTCTGGGGCTCTGAAGTGTCCCAGTTAAGGACTATATTCCCACTATGGGACTATCCCACACATCTCCATCACCTGAGCACTGGAGACGAGAGGGGCGGGGACTGCACTGGTGGATGTAGTGAGAGACCTCTACACAGACTTAAACACCAGCGTAAGCTCGTCCTCCGGTGAGTCTGATCCCATCAGAATGAGAAGAGATATTAATCTGGGCTGCCCTCTGAATAGTCTGTTATTCATCCTGGGGATCGACCACATTGTAAAGAGGCTCAACTCTGGTGAACAGCATATGGTACTGGCCTGCGCGGATGACATCGCCCTACTCTCCCTATCTCTTGAGGGCCTCCAGAGATTGATCAACAAGGTGGCTGAGACCCTGAACAGGATCGGGCTGCGGATAAACCCCACCAAATGTAAAACCATGCGCTTATCTGGTAGGACACCGGTGGGGATCCAAGCGACCCGGTTCAAGATAATGGGAGATAGACATGCTGAAGGAGGGCGATGTATAGAGCTTCCTCGGCAACCCAGTTGAATTTCGGGCAGAGCACTCGAAGGTGGCTGGATGAAATAATGGCCAGGCGAGGGGTATCCTGGTCTCGAAGCTGGTCCCGTGGCCGAAGATTGATGCCATCTGTAAAATTATTAAAAGTTCAAGGCTTAATATTATAATCATAAAGCCATCGTAAATTATTCTTTAAAAGTTGAATGAAATAAGACTATGAGATGATAAACCCTGTGGGAGACTTGAGAAAAGTCGTCGACCTGATCCACAATCCTTTCTTTTCAGGTTGGTGACGGAAGAGTTCCAGTCAGGTATCAGATTTCCAGACGAAAGTGAGGCAGGCCTCCCAGCAGATGGGCATACAATGGAACATCCAGGTGTACGCGCTGTCAGTGGTATATAGGGATGTTACGATGAGGGCCCAGAGGCAGGCTGATAAAGACCCTTCGCCTGAAGAAGCAGATGGAGATAGAAAGATCCTGAGGCAGAAGCCTGTCCAAGGAAGAGTTCCGGTCACTTTCTCCAGACCAGCGAATTCATGTTCTTTGCCGACTGGCGGTTCATCCACAAGGCGAGATTGCAGCTGGTCCCCCTGAATGGACATCGAAGGTATGGGGGAAACCAGGATAAGAGTTGCAGGTGATGCACATTTGCGAATGAATACCTAGCACATGTGATTAGGCAGTGCAGCGTGCATGCAGTTCTTCGCCAGAAAAGACACAACGTCATTGTTGACAATGTATATATGTATATATTTATTCCTGAATTGTATTATATATATATTGTAATATGCTCTTTTTGAGTAAATAGTATATTTTGATGTATTAAGGGTTTTTGATATGTTTTATTTTATGTATCATTTTAATATTCATTTGTTTTGTTTATCCAAAAAGCAAGCTAACCAATTTTCATTGTCTATAATAACTTTGTGATTCAAAACAAAACCAAGATGGTGGTACATATTCTTCAGTCAACAAGTCCGTTGAATCAAGGCCACGTTGAGCAGATTCAAATATCATAAAAACTATTTTAACTCTTCCCATCATAATTGAAAATAAAGTAAATTTAAGAAAAAATAGAAGTCAAGAAATAGTGCTAGAGAATAATATTCAGAAAGTAAATCAATTGCAAAAATCCCTAACTGTTGTGCGACAATCGATGTTTACATGGAACATCGAGGCAGGTTGGGTTTTGGACTGGGGATTCGTTGTGTGGACGCGCAGGTGAAAGGATGTCTCCAGGATGAGGAGGTCCTCATGAATTTCTGTCCAGCAAGAGTAGGAAGCCATTTTGGATTCCATATTCTGATTGCCTAGCAACAACACGCCCTGAGATTAAGAGTCTTTTTATATAATAAAATTCAATTATCTACCAGGTCATTCAAAAAGTCCTGTCGTTTTTTTGGGGGAAATTATAAATAAACAAATATTTTCAAATAATCACCTTTATTCATCAAAATATCCA
>NW_027109248.1:968775-1019142 GCF_000696795.3 Halyomorpha halys | reverse complement strand
GTGACTGCATTAAATTAATCCTCCTTAGCCTCCTATTCATAAAGTATAAACATTTGTGTTTACATGGATAAAAGTTGTATTGAACGGAATTAATTAGCAAACTCTCTATGATCAAAATAAACAACGAACAAACGAAAAACGACAGGACTTTTTGAATGCCCTGGTAGACTGATTGCCTAGAAAAACACGCCCTTAGATTAAGAGTCTATTTTATGTTATAAAATTCTCCTATCTGTTTAATATTAAAGCTTTTCACTTTAACCTGTGCTATACTTAAGGTATGAGAATAAGTAAAAACTATTAAAATTCCTTTTATTTATTTTAACTAAATATTGAATATTACTATATATAGTAATTGTCATGTTCTAATCCATTATCTGATTTTAGGGATTTCGAAAAAAAAAAATTCAGCATCTTGGTCAGCAATTTATGGACTTCAGGCTTACAATCACTTACGCTCCATCTCTCTGTAGGACACATTGGCCCAGGCATTACGTAATTTTTGCCGCAAATGTGAAGGTTACATTGTGGAAAAGCCTAAGGTAACCTCTCATGCTGATTCACTAATTGTACAAATGACAATGGGGCCCCTCTGGGAATGCACACAGTGCGGGGATGTCTTCACTACATCCTGGGGCCTTTACAACCACACAATGCACCGGCGCCCTCTCAACGAGCAGTGAGTTGCAATACACCTATCCCCATTCTACCTATGATCACTCCTGGTACCACAAGACAGGCGCAAGGTTGAAACAGGTACAGGGAAATGTAGATAGCCCTAGGTACATGGGACCCAGAAAATAAGTTCGTGAGAAGTGTCATCACTAGGTCATTCCTAAATAGATGAAGCTGCTGGTGAGGTGCGAGACCATTGCCTGGTCCCATTGTATGTTTGTGGAGCACCTATCGGGCCTCGTATTCAGCACCCATATTGATGGAATCGGCCCGAGGTAGACCAGGAACAGGAGGAGGCTATACCAGTGAAACCACTGTCGACCAGAGATGTCTACATCCAGAGACAATCCTGTAGAAGTGGAAGAGGGCAGTGTGTCCCATCAATGATCAATCGAAGGCCATCCTGAGAAGGTAGAAGGGGGAAGTGCGTGATGTCACGGATTGATTGAGCCTGAGAAGTGTAAATGTTTAGTAAAATTGAGATTTTAGTGAATTACACAGTTACATTTTTCATTGTTCTCTTTAATTATTATTTGTTTTGTTCATTCACTTTTGTCTTTTATATTTTGTATTCAATCCATTTTTATATTGTATTTTATATCTTTGTACTGTATTCTATATTTGTGTATTGTGTTATAACCACTGTAATCTTTTTGAAAATAAATCATTATTTCTTTTATTGAAGAAAAGTCCAATGTGACTTTCCACCCATGCTTAAAGCCACAGGGCTTAGTAGTGGAAATGGATGAGCCCCTTGTTGGATAAGAACAATGCCCTATGTCACAGGGACTGTGAAGTCATGTTGCGACAACGCATGCACTGATGCCTATTAGACCAATCC
Organism: Halyomorpha halys; assembly: GCF_000696795.3. Lineage (NCBI taxonomy): Eukaryota > Metazoa > Arthropoda > Insecta > Hemiptera > Pentatomidae > Halyomorpha > Halyomorpha halys. Next base: position 1,017,626 of record NW_027109248.1, on the reverse strand, counting down.
CTCCTGAGGTTTAGAGGAAGATGACAGATGTTACGACATGAAGAGGTAGGGCTGGAGGGGCCTGATGCCCGACTGCCTCAATAGATTCAAGAATTCAGCCCCTGAGGAGGATGGAATTCATTATATGTGGGGGTGTAGTAAGTGAAGAACAGAAATGGAATAAACACTTATTTATTGGTGGCAATGTTTCAGGCCTTCATCAGGGTAAAATGTGTAAGTCTTCCACACAAGTGGTTGTATAATTACATATATATGCATATGTAAGTAAAAGTAAACAATAATCGTTACAATAAAATTGTTATAGTTCCAATTCAAATATGTTTACCAAGAAAGCAGGTTACTTTTCCTTAATTGTGATGCTTAAAAGAATTAATTAAATTTTGATTGTTGATAGAATAATTTAATATTTGATAGTTCAATTACCAAGTTTATATAAATAATAAATCTTTCAAATCTATAATGTAATATCTTTAAAAAATCAATAAATATGGTTTATACATGCCAGAATCATTTAAAGCATTAATAAGATACCATAATTATTGATTGGTATAGTTACTTTATTCAACCTGTAAAATGTTGGCAATAATGTTTGACCGCATAACTGTCAAAGCCTAACTTTTTAAGGGGGGCAGTATTTTCATTATATTGAGTTTTATTTTGATTTTTTAAAATAGCATTTACTTGCGCAAGTGATGTTTTTTGTGAAAAATCCACTTTTTTTAAGATGGCAGATGTTATTAAGGTGTTTTACCTACTCATAATTTCAATTATTATGACAGTGTAAAAATATAATTCATAACTGAAAGGGGAAGAATAATTTGAAGTTACTGAAAAGAGTTTCAAAGAGGATATTTGAATAAAAGAAGATATGAGATACATGATGTATAGTGCAATTGGACAACTAGCCACTTCAAATCTTCATAAAATTAGGAAATGGAGAGGTGTCCTTGAGTTTCTGAAGAAATTTAATAATAAGAAATTAATTTCATCCAAACTATCTTAGTGTAAATGGTTTTCAATTTATCATAACAAAACTAATTCACAAAATAGTTAAATCAGAATCAAATTTGTCTATCATATGAAGAAATTTCAACAAGTTCTCATGATGCATATGTTTTCATAAAACACATTTAAAGCCTGACTCTATTAGTCCAAGTAAATTGTTAATTTTTCATAGCCCGACTAATTTACAAATTACTGCTTGAATCATAATTAAATTGTTAATTATTTCAAGTTCTTAACTGAACTTTCAATTTAGAATGTTAAAATAATAGATCAAAACTGCCAAATGGTAGCACAAATAAAAAAATGCAGAAATTAATAGAATTTTGCATATCAAGAATGAAATAGAAACATTGCACAATTTCTATCATTTAGAAAATTAAACCTTTAGAATAATCCCTCCCTTTCTGTATGTTAGGAATGGGGTAAACAATAAAAAATTGTATGCATAGGTAAGAGAAAGCAAAAAATAATGTTAACCTTTATTTATTTCTACATTTCAAACAAGTTTTTTTGGGCATACATCCCCAGAAAATTTATTAAAACCATAATTCTTTTAATCTGAGTAAATCGTCTTCAAAAATATTACTAAAATAAAACTAATTTGAAACAGTAGTAAAGTGAGAATTAAATTGTTATTTATCCTTTATAATAATGCAACACAGACTCATAGAACAGGTTATGAGACTAACTCCCCCAATCTAAATGATTTTCAATTCATTGTAACCAAACTAATTCACAATATAGCACTTAAATAAGAATGAAATATGTCTATTATGTAAGATTTCAATTTCTTATGTTTTCATGAAACACATTAGAACCCTAACTCTCTTAGTCCATTTAAATGGTTAATTTTTCATAACAAAACTAACTTACTACTCATTACTTAAATCATAATTAAATTCATACTGATGGTGTGAAGATAGTGCACCGTAGATATATAATAGGAGAAGATGGTCAGGGGGTGCGGTCAGCAGTAGAAACACGAATCATTTATTTGTGCCGACGTTTCGACCTGATTTTCAGGTCTTCATCATGGCGCTATAAAGACAACAAACATTATTCAGAGAGAGAAAAAAATAATACAAATATATGTATAATTTATGTATATAAATAATAATGTAATCAATCTACTACTGTCTTTGTCCATAGTTTTTAATCAACTAATTTATATTTTCATTCCATTATGTATATTTCCAAATTTTTAGTCTTATTTATTTTATTTTATATATTTGTATTTATTTATTTTTACTTTTTGTTTCTCTGGATGATGGTTTTGTCTTTTTGTTTTTATAGACCTGAAAATCAGGTCGAAATGTCGGCACAACTAAATAATTCGTTTGTTTATTTATGTTTTTTCTGCTGACCGCACCCCCCTGATCATCTATCATAATTAAGAGAGATGGATGACGTACGAGGAGAAGATAGTTGGGGGCGCGGTCAAAATGAAAAACACATAAATAGTTTTAACTTATTTAATTGTGCTAACGTTTCGGCTAGAGTTTCTAGTCTTTATCAGGGCTAAGAACAGAACAAGATAACAACCCATAAGTACAGCAAATAAAAAAGAAAATATAAACAGAATGATATAAAGTGAATAATTTTACAGATTGGAATTAATAAAATGTATACATAGGTAATTGAAAAAGTAGGTAAAATAACATAATTAAGGAAATAAAATAAAAATTAAGTTATATAATGCAAAGAAGTATGAATATATTAATTATTAATAATTTAATAGTTGAAATATGGAAAGAAAAGTAAGATTGAGAGAAAGAAAATATAAGTAAAGTTTAACTCCTATCATAATTAAATTCTTAGTTATTTGAAGTTTCTAAATGATCTTATATAACAACAAAATAAATAGTCATAAAAAGGTGAAATTAAAGTCAAACAATATTTATTTTGCTATATCATATTTTATCTCCAGTTTATTAAGTTAACAACAGCATAAAGGAATGAACAATCCATCAAGTATAATGAATACTAACTAATTTAAAACGCACGTGAGTAATTATGACAGAAAAATTATATGTAGTTTAAACCCCGATCGATAAAACAAAGCAAAAATACATAAAATGACAATTTAGAATAATAGTTCTGCTAACTGCCAAAAGATAGCAGCACAAATCGAGAACGTAGAAAATAATAGTTCCAATTGGCACCGCTAGATGCCAGCACCATACAAACAGCTGTTTATTAAGTTCATTTGTGTTTAGCTAGAAATTATTTGTAACAATAGTTCGACTAACTGCATGAAGGTAGCAGCACCAATCAAGAAATGTTAGTTTCATTAACCGTCGCAAGAGGCCAGCACCATCCAAACAGCCATTTCCGAGGTCTGGTAAGAAAATTTTGACTTTGTATTAGGATATTAGGAACACGCAGGAGCTCCCGACTCGTAATATCAGACGGACTTGAGCTCCTACTTGTTCCTAATATCCTAATGCAAAGGAAAAATTTTCATGCCAGACGTAGGAATAGGCTGTTTGGATGGTGCTGGCACCTAGCGGTGCCAATTGAAACTATTATTTTCTACGTTTCTCGATTTGTGCTGCTATCTTTTGGCAGTTAGCTGAACTATTATTCTAAATTGTCATTTTATGTATTTTTGTTTTGTTTTATCGATCGGGGTTTAAACTACATATAATTTTTCTGTCATAATTACTCACGTGCGTTTTAAATTAGTTAGTATTCATTATACTTGATGGATTGTTCATTCCTTTATGCTGTTGTTAACTTAATAAACTGGAGATAAAATATGATATAGCAAAATAAATATTGTTTGACTTTAATTAGGATAAAATAATTTCACCTTTTTATGACTATTTATTTTGTTGATATATAAGATCATTTAGAAACTTCAAATAACTAGGAATTTAATTATGATTTAAGTAATGAGTGGTAAGTTAGTTTTATTATGAAAAATTAACCATTTATATAGACTAAGTGAGTTAGGGTTTTAATGTATTTCATGAAAACATACGAAATTGAAATCTCACATAATAGACAAATTTCATTCTGATTTAAGTGCAATATTATGAATTAGTTTGCCTATAATAAATTGAAAACCATTTAGATTTAGGGAGTTAGAAGGAAATTGTATTAATTAATATTGGGTAATTTTTCCACAATTAAGGATGAGATTTTATTAAATATACCTTCAAATTCATACCTTAATGTTTCCATATTGGGATCACCATAAATTCTATAAACTTTTTTGGTTTATTATGATCAACTTTACCATTGTTGTTTCATTTTTAATTAGATTTTTTTATCATTTAATCAATATCAATAAGAATGATTGTGGGAAAAATTTCCCTCATTGTAAGAAAATAATATATATGAAAGGATGAACCGAATCCTTAAATAAAAAAAAGAGTAAATGAAGAAATTGAAGATAAACCTTATGTAAAAGTAAGAACAAAAAATAAGCATATAAACTGCTTTATGGATTTAAAAATAAAAATAAAATTCTAATATTATTATTATTATTCTAATATTAAGATTCACACAGATAACATCTTAAGGGAAATAATATCTAAAACAGATAATGATATTGCGGATGATGACATGGGTATTGATTTCAATGATTTAGACATTTCAACAGTATGAAATATTAAATCCAGAGAATTCTTCAGGATTAGTAATATTTAAATTATCAGATACCAAAGTAATATAGAAATATAAAACTATAATACACTATTTAAATTTTTTAAACTATAAATATATAAATTTTATAGAAAAGGATTTAAGCAAATTCAAACAGCACAGCGTCAATACAAAATAATTTCCAAGATATTGAAATTTCTCGAAGATAAAGTTACTGATACCATTGATAATATAAGAAAAAGAGGCTTCATAAATGGAATTGTAATGTCAATCAACTGGTAAACAGTAAACCTAAATTCAAATGATAAAGCACGTTACGATAAGGTCATAACACCTTAGAGAAGAACAATTATCATAAGGAACATAAGATAGTTCTTTAGATTCGTATTAATAGTAGTATCTAAATGAAGAGAAGATTTTTGGGGGTGCAGAATGTGAAGAACGCAAATAAGTAAAAACTTAATTATTAGTGCCAATGTTTCATCCAGAATTTCAAGCCTTCATCAGGGCAAAATGAATAGATCTCCCACCCTAATGGTACTGTATTATATACTGGCGCATAAGTATTAAATAAATGTTTCAATAATCTTGTTGTAGTTCTAAATCAAATATGTATATCAAGAAAGCAATTTACTATCCTTTAATCCTGATACTTAAAAGAACTAATTAAATATTTAAATGTTAAAAGAATAATTAAATATTCGATTGTTCAAATAATCAAAAAATGTAGAAAATTTTACATTAAATATTATTTTAAGTTTTTGACGGCTTCGTTTGAGTAAGGAAATTGGACCGTCCTTAACATTATCCAATTTTCAATTATTCCTAAGGTTAATGATAGTGGAATAGAGATTTGAGTCAAAGCATTTTTATTTATTGACAAAATATATTGAAAGAGCAATTGAATTCACAATAATCACAGTAGCATTAAATATTAAAAACTAATTAAAATAGCTAATTTGTATTAACAATCTACTTACTTTCTATTTACAAGACTATTTACATCATATAATATATTTGAAAACATAAAAAAATAATAACATATTTATATACATTTGTACTACCTCTAATTACATGACATATACAAATAAAATATTTGGTAAATTTTATATAAAAGTTGTATGTTTTGCTAATCATCAATTTTATGTATTATTCAGTGTGCTTAAATAAAATTACATAATTGATGTATCAACATAAGAAGTACTATAATGTTAAAAATATCTGGTGAAAATTTTGATAAACTGTTAATTTTATCCTTCACTGATAATTGACCGTTTGTGTACAAAATATGGCACTTTTTCTTTTCTTGTTTATTGAAAAATTGCTTTATTAAGGAAGAATTATCATTTAAATTAAATTAATGATCTTCTTTTACAATCATAAGAAAAAGTTGCCCAGTGGAATCTGGAGTCCTCCTGTGGTCTACCTAGCCTCTGAAAGTTAGTACCCTTAATTGGGTAAAAATCTGGTGGTCGAGCATGATTCTGACCATATGCTCCTTACACAACCTTTAGTCTAGTAACAGTACTTCCTTACAAATTACTGCACCCTTAACCATTCATGGGTTATAGCGGTGCTGATTTAATTCTATTTTAAGAAAACGTTGGCATTACTTTTTAATTAAAAAAAAACAAAACAAGTTTTCTAAAATTTTCAATGCAGCTTTCACAATTTTTCTTCTGTATAACATACTCTAAAGTTAACATGTAAAATGGGTAGATTATTTATTAACTTGGGCATTAAGTGCTATTTAATATTAATGTATAGTAGTTTTGATTCAATTAAGTACTGTACACTACACAAACAATTTTGCATTAACTACACAAACAATACAAACATTAATAAACAACATGTCATTATAAATTAACACTTAGATGTTAATATACTATTAGATCGGATAACAAGCAAAAATGAGGTTTATAGTAAAAATCAAATCTTTTAAATCCATATTCTCATAAGATAGATTTTTTAGTTATGTTTGTATTGCATTGAGGTAATATTGTATGTTGTAAAAACAAATTGTACAAGATTATTATTTTTAAAATAAATGAAATACATTGATGGTGTAAATTGTTCATATAATAATCATAAAATGTTAGTAATGTAATTAAGTACTGTCCAATTTGTTTATGTTAAATTACATACATATTTAATACCTATTATTTTAATATTTCAGCCTTATATGGTTTTTGGTAAATTATAATTTAAAATAACATATATTCACATTTCCTATAAGAAAGGCAAGTAGTGATAGGTGTAACTATTTAACCAAGATAAGAATCAGAAAAGTCAGAATGAATTAATACAATAAAATGTTCAAATTACTTTTAAAAAACAATTGTAATAATTATATTAAAATGTTTTTTTCTTTTCTAAGTTTCTTTAATATAGAAATAAACATAAAATAACTCATTTTTCATGTACTTAGCTTTAATAGTGGATTGTGTTATGTTACCTTACTGACTTGAGTCATGTTAAGCTAACAATACATAACAAATATGCTAACTTAGCTTATGCTGTAAAACTAAGTTGTGTTTCGAGTATGTCTAAATATATTAAGCCAACAATATTAATGATTATTGTTGAAAGTGTAAAGATTATATATAAATTAACAATTATACTTGAGTAAAATTGAGTTATATCATGTTATTTCATAATCAATGTGTTTATAAATATTTTTGCTTTACTAGAAGTAATTTTGGTTAAATAACTATTGTATTACTCAATTTTGAACTACAATTTTAAATCAGGGTTATTGTTATGTTACATCTTTTTGTAGGGCAGTAATGTTTACTAGGTGCCTTGATAGATAGCTCCATCACTCTTGTAAAACCTTATCCCAACTTCTATGAAGGGAGTTTTGTTTGGACTAGACTTAAGAGATTACAAAAAAAGTGTTTCTTGATTTTGTAGCTTAATTTGTTCTTGGAAAGTATTATTTGACTTATGCTTTCATTTGTTTCAGACATGTTGAATATTTAAGAATTATAAAATAAAAATTTCCTGAACATCACTGTAGAACAGCAATACGTCACTGAAACCAGTTCAATACTTTATAAAAATCACATGTTGACGCGAATCAAACGCACTTTTGTTGCAATACTACTCCTGATCCTATCACTACCAAGGCCTCCACATATCAGCGCCGGTGGAGGTGGATGGCCTTGGTACTTGCATCAGGAGTCCAGGAAGGGCAGGTCTCGGGCTGGACAGAGGTTCCGGGACCTGGACGGAGAGTTCAGATCCCGGGGAGGAGGGTGGGCTGTGCCTGGAAACGGCAACGAAGGCAGATCGGTGTCCGTTGTTGTTGTTGAGGTCCCCCGGTAGCCGGGCCGACGCCAAAGGAATGACTTGGTTGAGACCGCTAAGGCAACCAGTGAGGTGACCTAGCAACCGTCTCCTTACCCCGTCGTCCACTCCATCGATGGTAGAAACGTAGCGCGACACCTCTGCAGCACATTCGTTGAATCCAGAATGGAACTTGGATATGACAGAAGGGTCTGCTGACACGGCGGATCTCATCTGGTGCCGCTGTAAGTCCTGGAGGTGCTTCACAGTCATCTCCAAGATGTCAGCCTTTTCCAGTTTGGCATGTCGAGCTGGCTGTAACAGAAAATCTGAGTTAGGTATACTGTGGCTGTAGGAATTCATAGTGAATACATAGAAATACAAAGCCTTGCTTAAGAAATGTATATATTATTTTATACACAGAATGACAAAGACACACTATTTATAAAAGCCACTAAATAGTTAATCATTAAAATGGTGGTATCGAAAAGCCAATTTGGTAAAAATATGAATATCAAATTTCAGATTGCTACAAGTTTCCCAAACTATGGCAATTTCGCGCCAAGTGTGTGGATGGGTTATTTGGATTGGCTGGTTCAAATTTGTAGCCTATCCGACGAGTATCGGATTTTGAAGAAATCAAAAGCGTTTGAACAATGTTGTGCTCATTTAGTCTTGTTTTAGAACGGCCAACAAATAAATATTTATGCTCTCCGCATTTTATCCGATTAAAAAAATTTCCTTACAATAGCTAATCAATAATTAACTAACTACAGGTTAAGATCTTGTATTTTAAGATTCTATTAATTAGGTTTAAATACATTGTGTCAAATCTTGTTAAAGTTGTTCAATTTTGCACAAATATATATTTATAGGAACATTATACACTTAGGTTATTAAATTAATATGCATCTAATTAAAATATAAGAACGGAACGAATTGAATCTAATATCATTCCTGTGAATTTTTCTCATCTGCAATCTTAGTACTTGTGTTTTTTTTCAATTTACTCGCTTCATTTTGTTTCTATGTATTATAAAAATTAGTTTAAATGGGAGGTAATAATATACCATACATGTTTTAAGTTTTCGCCCTCTGGAACACACAAATGTGTGGATACCGGCATTTATTTATTTGTCTGTTTACCAAAATTATTTTTAGACTTACGGCAAGTGGCGAACGTGTGAATCCGGCTTTACATAACTGAAAACTCGAACTCTCGCAACACATTCTGTGAGAATGACCCATATACATTTATAATAAATAGAAAATGTGGGAGAAATCCCTCCCACGACCATGATATCCATATGGCCGTGCAATTAAGAAGAGCAGTGATGCTGAAGGCAGTGTTACTATCGGTTCCGGTCCGGCTGCTCAGCATATGGTGGCAGTGGCCAGGGCCGTTCTCACGGTACGCAACTGACCATTTTAATCCATTATCTCCACCACAACAGACTAATAATGTCTGTATTTTATTACTCTTCATCAACACACTATAACATGTTCTCTGATGGATCCAGGCCATAACAGGTAGGCTTCTAATGGAATTAGAGGTGAGATGGCGAATGGATTCATTTTAAGCGACTAAAAACAAGTTAACAGAGAATATAGTAACAAGTTAAAATTTAGCTTGTAAGTAAACAAGAAGGTTAATTTTGTTTGTTTAAGTTGTTGGTTGGGGCTTATTTATCACGTGAAATGTTGGACGGACATAATTTTGTTAAATGCATAAGGGTCGTAATGCGTGTATCTTTTTTTAAAGTCGAATTGTTAGATAAATAAAATATATTATATTTTCCAGATACATACATGTAATTTGAATTTCGCATTACAGACCCTTTTTCTTTTTTAATTTAGTGTTGTAATTAAGGCAACCAATAATTAAAGGAGTCTTCTGACATGCCTGGTGTATTAGAATATTCATGTTAATCTTCTTATTCTAGCTACTAAGTTGCTCTAGTGCCATATCAATCGCCTCTGTTTATCCAATTTCTCACCCACAGTCCTTTAAGTGTTGTCATTTTCCTAATTATTCCATCTCTAACGTCCAAAATTCATTAATAACTAATTTAAACACGGTATTTATATCTTTCTTGCGTTGTTGATCGTCCATCTTAAATTAACCAAACATTTTAACTGTTTAAATACGTATGAACATATACCAAAAATTTAGTTGTCTACTTAACAACTAAATACTCGCAAACTAACCCTAACCGATATACAGACATCATTGTTTTAGATATATTTAGTGCAAGTGTTTGAACATTTCAACATCAATTACCTTTTAAATTTTCAGACATTTCAATAAGTACATCTTGATTTGGCAAGTCTTATTATTGATATAAAAATATGATGAAAACTACAACGTCGTATTATAATCTAAAATTAATGAGATGGCGCTTCTTTCATATTTGCGTCATTCTAAAGGGACACGTCAAAGATGGGCGTTCAGGCTGATCGTGTATGGTTAACACCGATTGATTACTGAGAATATTTGGAATACATTTGAAGTTAGGTTGGTACTTAAAAAGTAGTGGGGAAGCAACCTGCGATTACTTTATAGAATTTACGTTATTCTTGTGGACCAATATCAAACTAATGGCCGAACAAGCTTTCTGTTTATTACGAATCTAATATATAATATATACATTTTTATTTTCAATTTTCTTATGAGTATATCCTAAAACTATGCATTTCTTATCTATTTAATATTTGAAAACTATTTTGAAAAAATGAAAAAAAAAATTCTGAAAAGTTCATAATTCTCGTCGAAATACTTTTCGAAAAATTTTATCTACGACTTTAAATATTAAAAAATAATGGCAGATTCTAAACTTATATAAATCAGGTGATAAAGCTCACGGTTTCTCGAATTCCTATTTTGGTTTTGGTTTTTTGTACAGGAGAAATCGTTTTTGCCCTAAACTTTTCAGAACATTAGTCACAGGAATAACAGGTTGAACTAAGATTAATTAGACGTAATAGTTTATTTGAGAATGACCCATGCGAATAAGCTATTTTATAAATATGTCAAAATTCCAACATATTTCAAAATTCGATCACCTTTCAAAAATAGGCCCATCTCCCAACATTTCAGAGTGATTTGACATTTACACGCGATCCAGAAGTCAACTTTACACTCAGTAGTGGGCCAAACACATTTTGATTCATTTATTATATAATCATAAATATTGTTGATGTGTGATAAGATACTTACGTCTTTCTTCATTGCTTCAAGGATTAGAGATTTCAACTCGTCCAAACACTGGTTGATCCGAGCCCTTCTCCTTTTCTCCATGATAGGCTTGTTGCTCTGTGGGGGAAAAGAAATTATCATATTTAAATAATTTAAAATAAAAATAATGCAGCTAATTTAATCATTAAATCTAGCTACTGTAATGAAATTAAAATATGAAAAATCATACGCAATTTACTCATTAATTTATAAGCACACAACTTTTCTATCTCGCTTGATTAACGGAATAGATGATAAAAATATGTCAATGATGTGCATATTGTTAACCAAGGATGAGATGGTGAGTGAATAACATTAATAAGTGATTCTTATTTTATTTTTCCTACGTTTCGGTCTGAATTTCAGTAAGTATAGACAAGATAATCTCGTATGTTTATATATATATATATATATATATATACACACATATATAAATCGTAATTATGTGATTTTACTTAAATATTTTCAAGCTTTTTATTACATCATTTATATCGCTTTCTTTCTCAATTTTCTCATGATTTTAATTTTTCTTTGTTTACACGTACTAGTCTGATTTTCATATATTTTTGTCTTTCTAGTTTTTCATTATGTTTATTATTATATTTCTTGTTATACTGTTTTTATTTATATTCTTACATGGTTGTTATCTTGCTTGTTCTTAACCCGGAAATTATGATAAAATAAGTTCCTTCATCACTCCTGACCGTACCCAACCCCTGACCATCTTCCAAAAATATTTTTATGTTAATTTAATATGGATTATATTAGTTCATTTGTAGGAAAACTAAAATTACGAAGAAATTTCCTTTAAAAAAAAAATACTTTCACTAAGCATGTTATTGTTCATTGCGTTTGTATACGGGACACAGGTGGAGATTTTCATGTGGGGTACGCAACAAGTCTGCAATGGACTAGGGAACTCTCAGAACCTGTTGCATCGTTCAACAAGTAGCTTGTTGATTGTTGGATATCGATCTGGGTATAATGCTTTCATCAGTCCGAACCACTTAAACCTATCGATTTTCTCCATATAACAGGTGTAATATCGATTTTTAAGAACACAATGTGTCTAAATACTGATGAGGAAGAAATCAGTCACGCTGTTGTAGGATTAGTTTTTAGTTTATAAAAATGAAATATGCAATGTTTCATTATTGTTTCTAATGTTTACTTTTATTGGGTTAATGCAATCAGACAACTTAGTTTTTTTTTTTGTTTTTTTATGGTGGCCATTGGCGGGCATTCCTCCTCTCTAACAACTCTACTCCATTATAAAATAACAGAATTAGGTGAATATTTATCTATTACATATTAACTTTTTTCAGGTTATTTCTTCTTGTTTTTGTTTCTATTAGATTCAGAGTAAAGTTCGGTAGGAGGAAGAAGAAGGGAATCAGAGAATCATGAAGACGTAAAGATAATGAATTGAAGGAAATTAGCAACAATGGTACCTTACAGTTCATATTTATTATTATTTTATTTTTAGTCGTATTAATTTTTTATTTAACATGAATTGTAATGTTATTTACTTCTGAATATGACTTATGTTATTTATTTTTTAAAAAATATTATTCACTTTATTGTACGAATTTTCATTTGCCTAAACTACCCTTTTTACATTTTTTTTTTATTATTCTTCAATCTCGTATATGCTATGTTTATATTATTAAAAAATATATATATTTTTTAAAATATAATATTTTAAAAAATGCAACATTTTATATAATATAATGATTTAGCTCAACATTTTAAACTGTTTGAGTATTATACCGTTATGTTTTAACAACGGTATAATACTAAGTTTCGTGAAAAGCCTCCGTCTAATCTAATCTAAGTCGATATCTCACTAGTCCAAAAGTCAGGCCGTTCTCAATATTTTTGAAGTAAATATTGTTTTAGAATGAACTATTGAGCCGTTATCGTAGACAAAGGGACGAAGACGAAGAGCCCTCGGGTCCATTGATGACAATAGTAACGTGTAGTGGAGGATGGGTGGGGGGAGGGTGTGAGAACGGCCGTTACTATGAGCATAATTACTTCCTCCCTACCTGGCCCTCTTACCCAAGCGGTTATTTAATACTAATTGTCCGTTACCGGTTACCGGTTACTGTTCCGGTGACAGGTAGTGTCTGATAAGGATCCCATAACTGGAGCTTTAAGTCAATTTTTTTGTGTTTCTTGGCTGATTAGTAATATCACTAATGCATTGTCGTTCACTCCAAATCTAGATTTTTTACTTTCACTTACCGATATATGGAATATAAATATAGATATAAAGGAGTGTATTGCGATCATGCAATATTTATAATTCGAGTTTTCGATGGAAATATACGTTGTGACGTCTCCCAAGTCCAAATAAAATAGTCTGTGTCTGTGTGTGTGTAAAGAGCTCAAAATTGAGAAGTAGTACGAAAGTTAAATTACACATTTAAGGCGGGCATGCCTGAGATGTGACAACTTTTTCTTTTGAACGGAAAAGCTACTTTATAAACTAAGTATGTCAATGAAAAATTAAGTGCTCTTTATTAATATCAATTAGGTCTTATACTCTTCAAAAGTCTGAGAGGGCTTAAGTGGCCATTTTTTTACAAAATTATTCTCTAAAATACCTTCAGTTTTATTTATGAACAGTGGTTATAATCTTATTGTTAACAGTAATAAAAACATGGATAAATACAAAATATTAAAGAATTTTATGAATAACTAAAAAAAGGAAAAATAGATACATCTGAAACTTTCCAACTTTTCATGTTTTTCTATTTTTAAAGAAAAATTTTTTTAACCTTCCGTTAAGTCCTAGGGTGGGTCGGGTAGGGATAATTCATATCCTCACTAACCCTTGAATGAACTAACGCCCGTGAATACAGTTAAGACCAAGGAATGTCACTTAGGTGATTCCCAGCTATATATACCATTGAAAGCAAAAGTGGTGTAAGTCTTTCTGTTTTCATCAAAATTCATTTTCATTAAAAAAAAAAAATAATGGTAATAAAAAAAAGAAATAATTAGTTAATATATGGATATGCTCATAACGGACTACTTTTACCAGAAAATACTGTTATTCCTTACCAAATCCTTTATACAGCTTCCTTAGAAGGGTTGATTTTTTTAAAATTCCAGTTTTGACTTATACCAATTTTGTATTCAACGCCTTATATTACATTTATACATATTACAAAATTAATTAGATAGGTATTTTCAAATAACGAACTACAAGGAAGGAGTGGTAGAAACTTTTTTGTTTTTTATGTTATAAAGCAATATGGGTTGATATTATGAATATTATGTATTTATTTTTTTAAATATATTTGCTTTGTAAAAAATATTAGAAAAAAAATCGATTTGTATATGAAATGCTTTTTAAAAATTTATTTATTGATACCTACAACTGTATTAAAAATATATATAACAAGTAAATTTTATGTTAGTTATAGAATGACATGATACAGACATGTGGAAAATCTATCCACTGATTGAAATCCAAAAATATGTTTAGTGGAGATCTCAAGGCAATCTTCTTTTCTGACGCCTAGGAGGGTTATCAGGTGATGAAAAAGTAGCCAGGTTAACGTAAGTTAAAGTAGGTTTGGGTGATTGGTTCAAGTTTATCGTGGTAGGAGTGACGTGTATAAAACTTATACTTTAAAACCCGAATGAGTTTATGATCTCCTAAAAAAAGTTTAAATTTTTGACGTTAAAACGTTTTGATTTAAATATGAAATATACTTTTAATAAAGATCTAAAATTCACGCTCAATAGGATTGTATATATATGTATATATACACATTTTGTACATTCTGTATATATATATACACACACACACGCCCATAAAAAAGGTCAAGATGTACATAGAAAAACAAAGAACCCCTAGAAACGGTTCCCACGAGAAAGAACCCCTTTCCTCATACCTGGCCCGCTGCCTTTTATTGCAGGTGGTCTTAGGGCCTATGGGGTGGGTTTTAAAACCTCAGCTTGCAATTTATTTTAATGAAGATTAGTGAAGTACCATTCGCCGAACAAAATCTTGTAGTATATATTATAATATATACTTCGGACGTTCCTCAAAGCTACCTAAAATTCAGTTGCCTTAGCTTACTTGAGAATAATTGCCCAACTTCGACTCTCCGGTAAATATTCAATTACTCTAACTCCCAGGTCACACAAATATACTTTGGACTCAAAGAAGCTTTGTCCAGTTTGTGATGGAATGGCATTGGTGGATTTTTTTAATTATCTAAAAAAACTGTCCCACGAATCAAGATAACCTAATCCGATACAAGACGAAACTAAGCAATGTTAGCCAAAATCAATTGTATGAACTTCTCACGATTAGATCTTAAAGTTCTTTTTATATATGTAACACAAAACCTTATACTTTGAGCTGGGTACCTATCTTTATGATATTATATGAAAAAAAAAAAACTATACATCTTATAGTTTTTTTTTTCATATATTAATAAATACTTAGTTACGTTTTATAAAATATTTTTTATAATACTCATTATTTTTATGAAATAATTACAATGATATATTTAATCATGTATTTTACTAACTCTATTTGTACTTTTTGACCCATAAAGAAATTAATAAATTATAATCATTATATAAATATCTTTATTGTATCCCACTCATATTAATTCTATCAAAGTGACGTCATATTTTTTCTAATGTCCACACATGCCGAATATACAACAATATATATAATATAAAATTTATTTATTAAATAAAAATATTTTCCAAGTTTTGAACATTCTTTGTATGGCCTAAAGACACATAGAAATGGGTCTAAGGCACAAAACGGGACCCATACAACAGTTTTAGGGTACAATAGTAGTCAGTACCATAGAGGCGGCCCTAATTGGTACCCATAAATAAATAAAGGTCAAACAGATGGTGACAAGTCAACTTTGTGCCAGGAAGGAAGTCATCCTAAGTACCGCTAACTGAATTCACTAATTAATTTAAATGTCAAACAGTATTAGTTTATTAAATACAAAAGTGTTAAGAATTAACTAATATCTATGTAAGTGTTGATAAGAAATTTTAATAAGTAAATTTTTCATTTACATTTCATAGTTTATTGGTGGTCAATATAATTTTGCATATCACTTCCCATCAACCGCCAATGTGTGATGTTATATCTACGATCCACAGCAATGACCGTACTTTAGATAATTTTATCCATTACAAAAACTAATTATCAACGCCAAATTAGTTAGTTAAATTAGAAAATTATCTAACTGAAGCAGATTTAAAGTTCTTGATGAAACAATTTTTTATAGTGATAAAATGAAAATTGATAAGAGATTTAACAACTATGAAATTCTATTTTTCATTGGTTTTTATTTCTTAATTTACTATGCCAAATAGTACGTAATACGTTAAAATTAATAAATTGCCTCGATTTAGATTTCATTATATTACTATTATATATAAAAAAAAAATATGCATAATATCTGAGCATATATACAACTGGCATTGGAATTTAGATATATCCGCCAAAAAAAAGGCACTAACGGAAGTTTATTGGTAATTCAAAGTGCAGTGTAATATATATACTTAATGTATTGATTATTTACAAAAGTATATTTATATTTTAAAAATAGGAAAGCATATATTGTTTGTTCAAATTTTCATTTGTTTAATCCTATGGATCCGTATTAAATTAGGTTATTTTTTAAACGTAATTTTAGTGTTATTTTATGTCTTTTACGAATGCAATATTATATCGAAGCTTTATTTCCATCAATACTTCTATGTTGGTATATGAACACAATAAAGATCGATTTAAGCTATAAGTTCCGTGTCTCTTCCAAAATGTTTACATATGAACATAATAAAGTAGAAATAAATATTAGGATAAACATATGTAAACATAACGGGTAATTTACACTTTATAATTCTGGATGGAAACGGTACCGATATTAGTTATATGCAATTTTAATAAATTTAATTTTTGAATTATATGTTTAAATAAAAACATTCTACTATTTATATTTATAATAAAATATATATATATATATAAATTGCAATTTAATTACACGATCATCTTGTACACTTAATAATGTCAACTTCTGATTAGCCTAAACTACATAAAAGCTGACTTTTTGATACAACTATAATGGTAATAAATTACGCAAGTTTTTAAACAACTTTTTGTTTAACTAATAGTTCTTCAACTGTATAAAGATGGGCTGTTACGAAAGATGCAAAAATAACAGAAAAGCTGAGTAACCTTAGTACTTTGTTAATATTATTTATTAGTATAATTACTAGTAAATAGGTTTTCTACTATTTAAGTTGATTTCTCGACCGCCTTCCGGACCAACTTCCTACAGTCAATCACATACGATCAACTCTAAATCTTCCAAATAATTATTCACGTGTTTAATAATGATATGACAATTTAATTAAATGTTCTTACATAATTTTAAATTCTTCAGTATTCAATGAAAAGTTTCGAAATGTAAACAAACTTGTTTTGACAACCGAAACTACCCCATCTTTGAAATACGCACTATTTTATTAATTAATTAATTAATGGACTTACCTTCCTGAGCTCAGCTTTTGACAAGGAATGCCGATGGGCTGCCATGATGTCTGGCATCTCTCTGATCGTATCCAAAGCACAGCTACCTTTACGACTGAACGACTACTCTCTTCAACTCTCTACTGACTCTAACAAGAACCTCCTCTACTCCACAGGTGAGCGTGGGAACTGCCCGCAACAGTTGGTTCCTCCGCCTCTAATCTACCCCCACCATCCCCTCTACTTCTCAGCTGCTTCTTACCGCTAGTTATATACAACTCATATACATATATATATGCTGAAAATGTTTTTAGGTTTGCTGATATAGAAAATAACCTCAGTTTCTTCCATAATGTTACTATTTTCCACAAATACACGATCGTTTTAATTCTGTACAAAAAAATTTAAAAAAATGTTTTCAGAACACTTTGGATAATAGACATCAAACGGATCAACTACAAAATTGTATGGTACCAATTGAACATTATAATATACCAAATGATAGGAAATCTACTAAGTAAATTTGAATTAAATATATAAGGTATTGTATTTATAATTGTTTAAATAAATTGAAAAATGTTTAAATAAATATAGCCTTCCGATCCAGCAAATGTATAATTTACCGTTATCTTAAGAATGGGAGAAATATTGTATTCCCAACGGTACCTAAACATTTCATTTTGGTCTAAGTTCACGCGAGTAATGCAACCTTCTAGTAAATATAGGTGAATAAGCCAACAGATTAATTTTGTCCGACAAGTTAGAAATACTTTAAATATAAAGGTTACATTAATTTTTTTTGTATCATGTATTTAATTTTTTTGTTATTTTTTTCCTTTCCTTTATCTTCCTCTCTTCTAGTTGTTTTCCTATATTATTTTTGTCTTTCTATCATCAAATTTTAGCAATGTCGATGTGCACACATTCAAAAAAAAAATACGACTAAATGGGAATTTAGAAAAACTTAAAATTAACATAAATAAGATTAAAGTAAAAACATATATAAATAGTTTTAAAAAAATAAATAAAAAAGTTGCAGATAAAAAACTTACTTCACATACGGATTCAGTATTCAAAAATACTCTTGCATAAATCTCTAACAAATAAGAAACATTTCTCACTTGCTGGATTCCTCATTTTCAAACTTGAAACCTCTACCACCCTTTTTAAAAAATAAATAGTCAGATTAATTTTTAAAGTTCTGGTACTTTTAACAAGATTAATTTTCTCCCATTCTCATGATAACAATTAAGTATAAATTTGTTAGATTGTATGGTAACAAAAAGTCACTCAAAATATATTTAGAATAACAGACATTATTTCCCGAAAACTCGATGAGGAAGTAGTCTAGAATATCGTTGCGGCTCCTCAGTCATCACCAGAATCGAAAACCACAAAACCACCTCAATATGGACTGGCAATATCACATCTCACTTCAACAGCTTAACAAGTTAGTCGGAAACAGCTCAACATGTTATTTATACAAAAATTAGATTCTCTATTCATCATCTATGAGCATAATTTTTGCACCAAAATGAGTTTCTAAATAAAAAACTTGGTTTTGACTTATTTTATCAAGTCTTCGATCAACTTAAAACCCGGAATGTCCCTTAAATTTCTTCCTTTTTTTTTCTTCATTGTGTGACCAGGCGCTCGCCAGC
Organism: Halyomorpha halys; assembly: GCF_000696795.3. Classification (NCBI taxonomy): domain Eukaryota; kingdom Metazoa; phylum Arthropoda; class Insecta; order Hemiptera; family Pentatomidae; genus Halyomorpha; species Halyomorpha halys. The sequence goes on along the minus strand of NW_027109248.1, from coordinate 998,299 downwards.
CACGCTTACGCCTCTCACGGTGGGAACGCCCGCTGCCAAGGGAACAAGAGGGTGACCACCCCTCGTAAGTATTGTGTAAGATTTCAATGTAGGCTATTTTTAAAATACCTGTCAAGAGATTTAAGTCTGGGGAGGAAAAAAGAATAGAAAGACCGTACGCTTCATAAATTGTTACTGTTCCTTGTGAGGGGTGCAGATGCTAAAGGGGATGGTGAATTTAAGTCTTAAATGTATCAGGAGTCCCAAAAATAGTCATAATTCTGAGATTTATACTCGTACGATTTGAATATAAGATTAAATATTAAAAAAAGTAATAAAATAAAATTAGATTAATGATTGTTTGAGAGTGGTTTATTTAATTATTAGCACACAATTTTGATCCAAAAATACTCTCAACTTTTATTTTCAGAAACTCTCCAATGTTTCGGCCATCAGGCCATTTTGAAGGAGACAATCTATAAAAATTTTTGTTTTTATATAAATTATTTATTTTACATTCCTTTATGTAAAAAATTTTTCCTTCAACTTTTACTAACTTAGTACATAAAGAAAGTAATCCTATAATAATTTCTGGTCTTACTGTTGAAAACACTGTCACAAATTTTTCTTTTATTTCTTTAAAGGCTGTCTTGAACACTGCCATATTGGATCCCAGCTCACAATATTAGATTGTCCCCTTGAAAATGGCCCGAGGGCCGAAGCGTTGGAGAGTTTCTGAAAATAAAGGTTGAGAGTATTTTTGAATCAAAATTGTGTGAGTTAAAAACGAAATAAACCACTCTCAAACAATCATTATAATAATGAGGTGTAGATAGTTGACCGTAGATTAATGATTGGAGAAGTTTGTCGGGGGGTGCGGTCAGCAAAGAACAACAACAAACAACAAACAATAAACCAAACCATATTTATTTATTTTATGCCTAGGCATAAAATAAATAAATATGGTTTCGTTTATTTATGTTGTTCTTTGCTTACCGCACCCACCGACAAACTTCTCCAATAATCATTATAATACATCATTAATCTAATATTGTGAATGGTGATCCAAGATGACAGTGTTCAAGACAGCCTTTAAAGAAATAAAAGAAAAATTTGTGACATTGTTTTCAACAGTAAGACCAGAAATTATTAAAGGACCAATTTCTTTATGTATTAAGTTAGTAAAAGTTGAAGGAAAAAAATTTTCTCCTTGAAATGGCCTGAGGGCTGAAGCGTTGGAGAATTTCTGAAAATAAAAGTTGAGAGTATTTTTGGATCAAAATCGTGTGTGTTAATAATAAAATAAATAATAACAAAGAAATAATAAATAAGGATAGTCAAAGAACAAATTAACAAATAGCAACAACTATAGTCTGTTCATTTAATACAAATCTTAGTTTTATTCCCGTTTCTAAAGAAAAAAATATAAGATAATTTAGAAAGCTTAGTATTTTCTTTTCTAAAGAATAATTTAAATTAATGAATAAAAAATTAACACCAGTTACTGAATGGAAAGAATATTGGAACAACTATTGATTTTTGAACCGATGAAATCGATCTTTCAACAATTGAAAACAAAGATCATTCGATACATTGAACTGGCTTTAATATGAGCGCTATAGATATCCGTACTTTTAATGGTTCGAGAGATACAATTTTTCATAAACCAAAACTTTTATCTGAACAACTAGAAATCAATTTATTTTTAGTAAATATCATGAAAACTACTACTCCTACGAAGATAAATAAAATGTCATAAAACACTTAATGTAACGTTTAACTAACTTTAATTAAAATGCTTATGTAATCTGTATGACCAATGATTCCTGAGATATTTTTTTTTCCCAAAATACAGGTTTTTCATTACATTTTTTTATGAAATGTAGTTTTTTAAACGAGTATACCCCGGGAGCTATTAAACGTAAACAACTCCATTCGGGTTCATATTTTAGAACATTTACTCTACTTCAAACGATTTTATAGGATTATACCCAAAACTACCCAGTTTTATAAATATGGAGATCTGAATGAAAAAAAAAATTTTTTTCCCACCATTTTGCAACACTTACCATTTTTTATTACTCCTAACTATACTTGGCAGACTCTACAATTTTTACTAGTAACTATAGATGGTTTTTATTAAACTAATAAGAAATTAGGATGACATAACTGATTTTTTCTCTTACTGTACTATAGATACCGTGAATGTTTTGAATAAGTCTATCTCTAGATCCTTAAAATGATTGAAAAAAATGAGTTATATATCCGTCTGTGCTTATAAAACATTTTCAGCTAAAGAAAACTAATTCATAGGATTCATAGTTCAAATTATCCAGTTATTTTCCAAGAATGTTTAGTACAAATTGAGCTCAAAATAATGAAAATTTTCATTAAAGTAATCAAAATTTGGGGCTAAGTAACTAACTTTTTTCCACCGGATTCTTGTACAAGCTTGCCATAGAGTAACATTTTCGCTTTAGTGAAGTTTAAATCATTTTATACCTAGAAAAACTACAAATTATATTCATAAAAAAAAAAATTGTTTCTTTGTACAATATATTAAATTTTATAGTTCAGTCAATCCCAGTTTAACGTGTGTTTGAACATATACTTACATAAATACAGGTTTGTTGGTTCAAACATTTCTTTAAAGTTTTCATGGACAAGAAAAACGAAATTTTTAACATTGAAACCATTAACATATTTGAAATTTTGGAGCGTGAGATCTCCCGTTAAGAATTAGGAATTGCTATCATCCATTCCTCGGACCACACAAATTAGCTCTGAGAGAACCTTTTTAAACTGAATCGTTTTGTTGAATGTTGTAATTATAACTTTTTAGAGAGAGTATTTGAATTTTATTCTATTTGAAGCCAGTAATATTTACATTTATTACTAAATTAAATTATTTATAATTTTATTGTATTCCTCATTTCGTTAAATACTCGATGATAAAATTGTTTTGTTTTTTATCGTGACTCATGAACAAGGCCTGCCTAGGTTCTTGTGAATTTCGAACAAATGAAACGGAAATAGCCTAACACGAAAAAGTCTTTTGTGTGGTTTCATGGACCAGTGAGCGCATGTGTGATAACTCTGCAATGGTTATTAGTAAATTTTTTAATGCCTCTGTAACACAGTGTGACTGCCCACCGCAGTCTCACTGAATTTTTAATCTCGAGGTAGCTGACGTGTGAAAATCAAAAGCCATAGTTATAAGTCAAAATATTGTCATTGTTGAACTCAGTTTGACCTATACAATGGTTAATGGTTAGTTCAATATAGTACTTAGTGGGTATATTGAGTTAGGTGGACCTACAGGGCTGACTCACGGCTACAGTAAAACAGAAAATAATTATCTGGCACAGCCGGATTCGAATCCAGGTCTTTGGAGTTGGTAGTGCTTTACCACTCAGCTACTCGCTCATATGTATGTATACTCAATTCAGTTTCGTTTTATCTATATTTTCGTGGTTTTGAATCTTAATTAATAGTGAATTTTTTTATTAATTTATTTTATTTTATTTTTTTTGCTAGAAGACGAATAGACCTATTACTTTTTAATTTAAATTTTTCAACATAAGTATAAAATGAGAAGGTCTTAAAAACCGAAAAAGCTATTTTCTATTTGTACTTTAATGTATTTATTATTTCTTCGGACTTTTTTGACCACTTGAATGATTATTTATTCTAACCAACTCATGAATTTTCAAAAACTACTGATGAATTATGCACATACACCTCTAAAATCAGATATAAACAAATTTCTGTTTAAATTATATACAAACGATTATTTAGATTTATCTAATGATTATGTAATTATATGAGGAAGGAAGATATTGTAGAGCTAGTTAATTTTTTTTTTAAATATTTCCTTGGTAAAAATAATCAATATAATAATATTTAGTAATTATTAATTTTTATTTTTAGAATTTTGGAATTATATTAACCTCTCTGAAGACAATTGAAGTGAATGTATTGTTATTCGTTGAAAATATTTTCTCATAATCCAACCTGTATCCAGAAAGACTGTTTTTTTATCCATTTTCAAGTTCTTCAATAATCCAAGAGCCCATGAGAAGAGAAAAAGCAATTATTTGATTACTTTAATGAAAACTATGTATAGTTAATAGTAAAAATTGATGAGTCTGATAAGTATTTTTTAATATTTATTATTTTTAAAACAACCTAAAAACTAGAAAACCTAATAGAATATCATTTTACGTTCAATAGTTATTCGATACATACTCATAGAGCACCAAAGACATACTCATTTCAAAAGCAATATTTCATAAAACATGTAATTAATTAATTATTCTTATAATGCCATACGGCAAACAAAGGTGTAATTTGTATTTTGTATAAATCTATATCTATGTATTATATATATTATTGTATTTAAATTAAAAATAAAGAGGTTTTGAAAAAAAAAAACATGTAATTAAAACCAGTAGTAAGTGAATTTATTTTGGGTAAAGTATATCTCAGGAATCATTAAACGTTCAGATGCAAATTAGCACTCAATTTAAAGCTAGTTAAATATAATATTAAGTATTTTATGACTTATCTTCGTAGGAGTCGTAAAAAAATAAATTAAAAAATATTTATTTTTGAGTTCAAGTAAAAGTCCGATATATAAAATAAATGTCATTAAAAAAGTGAATATTGGAGTATTTAAGATGCACACCCCACGAAATTAATTTTATTCCAGAAAAACCTAAAATTTTCGTCCATTTTCGATTCGGACCTCCATATTCTTAAAAATATCTACAATTCGAGAAAACTTCATATCAAATTATTTAAAGTTGAGTTAATTCTCTAAAATATGAGCCGTAACAGATATCTGTATAACTGTTTCTTGAGTATATAGTTTTTCAGAAACCAAACGTTTTTTTCAAAACATGCGGAAATCAGAACTTTGTGATGTATTTTGGCAAATATAAAAATTGCAAATTATACAAAGATAAAATACCATTACAGTACATTATATTAGTTTTAATTTGAGTGCTGATAAATGTCTATACGTTCAATGTAGCATTTTAACAAAGTGTATCATTGTTACTATTGAACATAAAAAGCTCTATTAGAGGTAATATTTTAGCAAACTTGCTTTTTGGAATGTTTTGAATCAGTTCCCATACCTTTTGACATCCAGTCCCCAAAGCATCTTGACACCTAGATAGAGATAGATAATATAATTATATTTATTTAATTATTTTATTTAAATAAAACCTCTCTATAATTATTTCTTGAAATGGTTTCATACTCGAATGCTCAATACAAAATACAAAGGATCCTTGACGTATAATAAATAGAAAAACAAAACAATTATCTCACCCTAATTTTTTATTCCTTTACCGAAATTATGTACAGTTACTAGTCAATACTGATGAGTTTACCAACCGTAGAAGTTTGATTGATTTTTGTGGACCAATTGAACGTGGAAATTGGAATCATACATATAGATTATTAATATTCTATAAATATTAGTATATAAAACAACACTCTTTATATTTTCACATTTTCCACTTCCAACTATAGGAGTATTCATGATCTTTAATTTAACATGTTAAATGGAAAAGATTATGTTAAATGGAGGAATATTTCCTTCTTTCACCAAGTTAAAACGATATAACATATAACAAGGTTGAGAGTCTGTTACTTTGTCTGTTAAAGAAAAAATGACGTCACGCAAATACCAGCTGAGCTCGTCACCATTTTGTTTGTTGTCGTGGTTTGTGTTTTAATTGTGTATTAATATTGTTTTGAATGTTTTTAAATCTAATAAAGTAATGGATGACAATTATAATAATATAATGAAAGTTGTCAATTAGCTCATCTTGATTCTCTTCCTCACAAGTCAGAAGATCAACAAGACACTCAGTAGCCCAATTTTCACACAACTTCCACTTTAAGCATATTGTAATAAATTACTTTAATCAAAACTTAGAAGTAAACAATAACATGAAGTTTTGGGAAGAAAGGTTATAAAACAAGTTGCTCAAAAAATCCGGCAGGGGCTCTTATACATTCAACATTTAACATAACTTTAAATAGGGCTGCTCATAATCCTATACTTATAACATTTAACATGGTGAAACATTCTACATTTAACACAACATCATGAATACCCCTAATATTTAATCTTTACCAATTTGGTTTAAAATGTGACTTTCTTTACATGTAAATGTATAGAATAAAACTGTAATAAGTTTTACTATTTTATACTAAAAAATGTTAGCTTAATGTGGTTCAAGGGGTTTTTAGTTTGACATTTTTTTTTTCAATAACAATTATTTAATTTCCTTATTACTATAATATAAAGCTGAAAAAACAAAAAAAAAAAACATTACCGATCGTGTTATGACAAAGAACAGAACATGTTTGCAGGAAACAAAAAACATTGATAAAAAATTTACATATCTGGAAGATTCACACTACATTACTATTGGAAGATTTCTCCAGCGACTGGAACTTGTAAAGATGGCTTGTTGATCCCTAATTGGCAGAAGTGGAGAGCAGCCCGGCCGGACGAACTCCCCGGCAACTGGTCCCATAAAATAATTGACAGGAGGCTGTGTGGGAAAGTGCCACCGTGCCACTGTGGGAAAGGACCCAAATCCACCTGATCCACCTCTGCCTCGGTCTGATTTTTTTATAACATCTTGGGGTACCGCTAGGCTACACCTGTAGCGGCTACTGGACGTAACCTGGGGTCTTGGGTGCCTACTAGTGTTTACCTGTGCCCTTTGTTCCAGCCCTGGATCAGATCTTTTTAACGTCTTGGGTAATCTGTGAATGAAGAAAAAAAAAATCTCTACCTTCAAGTTGTTTACTCTATTACTTTCACTTACCTATATATAGAATATATAGTAAGTAGTTTTGCTAAATGGTGTGTGTATCTATGTATAATATCTTAGCTCTAAAACCAAAAGTCGTACAAAACTTAAGGGTATATTTAAGGCAGGATTTGCTTGAGAATGAATTTCGAAAATCATTCCAATACCTACAATGACTTAAAAAGCTGCATACATGATTAATATTAATGACTCGATATAGCATTGTCAATGTATTTACCGTGTAAGTGGTAGATTAAGGCAAGAATATTTTTAGCATTAAGACTTACAAAAATTTTTAAAAAATTGACATTTATTGGAGCTCGAGCTCCTTCAATATTATTGACCGAGTAAGGACCCCTCTCTCTCTCCCCCTCCCCCCCGGTATATTCAGTAACATTGCCTCAATAATGTTTTCTTAACCTTTAATTTTCTTGATTGGCCAAAATGGTCGCATTGTGCGTCAGCAAAAAAAAAAATATAAATAAACAAAAATTATTTATTAATGCCGACATTTCGACCTAGGTTTCAGTTCTTCATCAGGGAGTTTGTAGCAGTGAATCCTGGCTAAAACTCAGTTTTAGTTTTTTCTCGCAGGAAAATGCCAAAATGATGACTAAACAAGCTTTCAGTTTATTATGAATCGAAAGAAATTCTGCACAACATCCTTAATCTTCAGTATTTCATTTGCAACTAAGCATCAATCGGATTGATAGTAAAGGTTTTCAAGATTCAAATCAGTCTAGCTGTGAACCTTTGTCAAGCAAAACAAGAACGCAAAATCTGCTTATAAAACATTAATTTGAAGTTTTCGCACCCATTGTCGTGACCAAAAAGAAGCCGTGACTGTGATGCAGCCAAATAAACTTTAGAAAATCATTTAACTTAAATTACTGTCTAATTAATATTTTTATTATTATATCAAGCAACGATAATGGTAATTTTTGTCCATCTTACCTGCCGACTCGTGTGAAGTATGAGTGAAAGTAGTGGCCGACTTCACGTTTAGAACTTCAGAACTGCCACACGTTTCAGAGTACTGGAGTCATCATTTTTGGATAAATAAATATAATAAAATATTTTATAATATAATTTGTAAAATTATATTAGGAGTCCAGGCGGTCAAGTATGATTCTGACCAAATCACCAAGCACAACCGCTGGTCTAGTAGTACTTCCTTACAAAGTACTGCATCTTTGTATCCCTGCAACCCTTCATGGGTTGTAGTGGTAGAGATTTAATTTTTTTTTTTTTTTGGGGGGGAAGGGAGTGGAGGGAAAATTTAAATATGTTAACATAATAACTCAATAATTTGCTGATCCCCTTACGACAAATGTTATAGCTACACCCCCAAGTATTTGTAAAATAAATAAATGCAGTTTGACCTAATTACCAGAAAAAAATACTACGTATTTAACAGATTTTTTCTTATTTTTAGTTACAAATTAACAAAAACGGATATACCTTTTAAATCTTACAGTAAAAATCCCATGATGTCTTATTGTTGAAAATGATAAGGCCTATAAGAATATGATAGGTTGATTACACAATTGTAATTAGGTAATATTCCATAAACGGTTTATTGATAACGATATCGGCAAAAGTCGGGACGATAAGCTTTTAGATACCCCAGTGTTATTGATACATCAGTTCTATAAAAAATAAAACATAGATAAGAACAATCAAATAGTCTCAACAAAATGATCTATATTGTAATTACTCGTATTATTTATAAAATTTATTCTTATTGTTTATTATAATACTTTCTTCGCTATTATTTAATTTATCTATCTATTTATTACTTATATTTACTTGTAATGTACGTATAATATTTTACTTATTTTTAGTATTATCGTTATTTATTTTCGAAATATATTTTTAAAATATAATTTAATTACTTCTTCTTATTTAATATGTATAATATATAAGGATGATTTCAATCATAATACATTTACTCTTTAGTGTACTACATTTTTTTTTAAAGTAAAAAATTTAAAATCCCTCTTTGAAAAAAAAAACTCAAAATTATCAAAATATGTTAAATATAGAAAACTTTGTTGTAATATCTCTTTTGTACTATATAATTTAAAAATATAACTTTTTTTCAAAATAAATAATGGCCGAAAAATTATTGCCATCAAATTGTCAGTTGTTCTGTAAATAAAGTCATCAGGGATATCACCCTTAATAATGTTTTTTGGGATTATAAATAGGATTGGTCGCTGTTCATGTCACAATCTTTCGAAGACCATAACATTAAAAATGATAGAGGGGAATCCGTTTCACTTTATCTCATCTCTTTTATTTTTTAGAGTATTTAAATAAATATACATTTGCTCTCTTAAAATATAGTTTTTCATATGAATATTGAAATTTATAAAAATATTTTCATATTTACAAGATTTTTGCTCAGAACAATATTTGATGTACTTCTTTCTACATGGCACCTGGTTTCATGCATACCTCTCAGAGATTAGGGCGGTCGGTACCCTAGTTCTCTCCTGGATAAAGGAAATCCATTCACTTGTAACATCTTTATTCCGTAGAGGTGTATAAGTAGTAAACTTCAGCATAGATAAAAGTAAATTAGTTAAATTATTGAATGAGAGTTTATATATATTTTTTTTTATAAACTGTTTTCATAGGCTTATTGTAGACTGGTTTTATTACTCTGAGAGTCCAAGAGGAAAAAGAAGTGACTTCACCCAATTTTGGATTACCTTGATTAATGGAAACTATATACCGTTAAGGGTCAACATTGATGACTCTGCCAACCATGGTAAGAGAGAATAAAAAATGGCTGTTCCAGAAGTTACAAATAATTTATTTATGAATATAGACACCTATACGTCGTTCCTAGGTGTAGTAGTTTCCTTGATATGTACCAAAATAAATTAACAAAATATTAGAAGAAGATAGTTGACCGTATGAAGTAGATTGTAGGAAGATAGTCTAGATGGTGGTCAATAAATGTATCAAAATAGTAACGTTTTTAGTAACGTTGCAGGACTTCGTCAGGGCAACAAAGATGATAACTGAATATTATTTTTGTTTATAATAATAGTTATCATCTTCGTTTCAATCTAATAGCCCTGACGGAGCCTCGCAAAGTGGGGCGAAATATTTGTTAACAATAAATAGTTTTCTTTTACAATTTTGATAATTTTACTAACAAAATATTGTTTTTTCATATATGAAAAACAAAAAAGCTTTTTTGAGTTTATTTTTTAGCAAATTTACTCTACTCTATTTGATGATCTATTAAATTTTAGAAAATTTACTCTACTTTATATGATGTTCTATTAATGTTTTTTGTATTATAGGTAGGTACTAAAGATACGCAGGTTTGAATGAAAAATTAATTTTTGATTACGTTTTAAAACAGCCGCCATTTTGTATTCCTTTCAGTTATGTTTGGCAGAAATCAATTTAGACTACTATTTTGTATATATATATAATTTTCACTTAAGTAAAGTGAAATTGGATTACATGGTTTAAAAATTATAGGACTTGCTTTGGAGCATTTTTCATTTTTGTTTTATTTTCTTCGATGCGGGTCTTCTGGGGGAAGGGTGTTGGTAACTTCTGTCTCAGAATTTAAAAGATAACAAAATTCTCATCGAAGTATTTTGTTTGAAAAATTTATAACTGAATAAGTATCCATTTATATAGCAGTACTAACAGAATAATGACGTAATGAGGCGACAAGACGGTAATGACAGCTATATTAGGAGTCGTTGAAGAAATGGCAGCCGACCAGCCACGCGGCCTGCCGCACGCTCCTCTGCGTCAGGGGAGGTCTCGAAGTGGAGGGCACGTAGGGAGGTCGTCTTACTTCACAATCGCGTAAGTATTAGAGAAAGCACACTCGTAGTTTTTTCTTGTATTTTAATTTTATTTTATTTCTACAAATTTGAAATAAATATATCTTAAAAAATAAATGAAAATCTATAACTAATTTTATATATGTATATATAGTTGACCGTAAAAATTGATGTATAGGAAGATGGTCAGGGTTGCGGTTAAATAACTAATTTTATTCTTTTATGAAATATTATTCTTTTTAATACATGATTTCTTTAAACCTGATGATGGGGTGACATACCCGAAACGTTGTAATTGTTCATTAATGATTCATAAGCTCATTTATAAGTTCTAATTAGATATGAAACTCTTCTAGTGGGAGATGTAACTTTAAAAATTTTTTACTAACCATTTAAACAACTATATTTTAAGATATATAGAATAGATTCATTAATTTAAACACACTAAAAAATAAAAAGAGATTAATTTATGTGCTCATGGTGTTATTAATTTTTTGACCATAGTTTTGAAACCAAAATAGAAAAAGGTAGCTTTTTGTTAATTATATTTTAAGAAAGAAATGAACCAGGCTATTGGAATACCACGGTGTTATCAAAATTTATCGTATGGTCGGATAATTTTTATTATTTTTTTTTATAGAAAGAGATAAAATGTTTTATTGAAAAACTTTTTATCTGGCATACTCAGACCCATAAGTATAATGGATGTAAGCACCCATTGGTACCATATATATATTTACAGTAGGTATAAAAATAATAAAATACTTTTAATCACTAATTTATTGACATTATTTTTTTTAGACTTTTAACTAAAATAACTTAACTTTGATATAAATTTAAGTTAAATAGCACTAAGTCCCACAAACGCAGGGGGTCCGGTACCAATGAAAAAATAAATAAATGAATACTCGTGAAAGCGCTTGGATCTCTTGGAATCCTGTTTACTGTTATATTATTTTATTATTATTTTGTATATTGTTATAATTTTTACTATTTATTATACCAAGAGAGAATTAGATTTAGATATATGGGTTAATAATAGAAAAAAATGAATAAAGTAAAAGAGAAAAAGGGGGTTGGGTAGAGAGAAGGAAGAAAACAAAGGAACGCAGAGATAATGAAGGATGGAAGGGAAGGAAAAACAAAAACAAAAGAGAAGCCAAAAGATATTCGCGTGGTCTCTAAGGTCGTTCCGTGAAAAAAAAAGAGGACGAAAATGAAGAAAAAGAAAAGCATTGAAGTACTAACACAATAAGAAAAAAAAATCACGTACTACTATTTTTTATTTTGATATTTACTGTCTATGCCTTTGTAATCTAAGAGTAATAAGCAACTAGTGTCAGTATGCAGCGTGTATAGCGACCCAATGCAGTTGAGCGCCACTAATTTTTGAATAAAGTGTTTCTTTTGTAAAATATTTTGAAATAGTAAAACAGTAAATTGAAAGGAGATAGTTGACCGCATAGAGTAGATTGTAGGAAGATAGTCCGGGTGGCGGTCAATAAAGCTATCAAAATAGTAGAAAAAAACTATTTAATGTTAATTAAACAGCAGGGCTTCGTCAGGAGTCATCGTCTTCTGATTGAAAAAAAGGTTGACAACTGAGTTGGTCTACAACTATTTTGAACCTTCATCGACAACCACTCGGACTATCTACCTTAAATAAAATAATAAATAAAATTACATTATATGTATATATTCGTACATAGTGATATATACATAAAGGACGAAATATATAATATATAATATATAGTATAAATAAGGAGGCTAGGAGAGAGAGGCAGGAAGAGGGGGCATTGAGAGAGCAGCTGGTACCGCCTGAGACTGGGCCCTACCTGCAGTTCCCACGTCTCCTTTCTTATCACTCTATAATGTCTACTTACTATCTTATAGTCTGTCTGCTTCATACGTATATGTTATACTTTTACGTAGTAAGAACGGTAGTATTTTGTAGGTAGCTCATATTTTTGAATAGCAATATTGCATTTTTTTTTTCTCGTAACGGTGGGTTAAGAAGAATACGTACAATAGGATTGTCTTAAACCAAAGACAAAAAAATATCTGGTGCTGTGTGCATCACAACTAGGCATATCAATGTACAATTAAATGGTCTGCGTGATAGGGCTTAAATGATAAGTTTTTCAAAATCTTCCACTAAAGTACTTAAAATTATTTAAAAGAAAAAATAAATAAATGAACAGTTATCATTGTTAGAATCTTATGAATAACTAAAGGAAAAATAGATAAACTCTATCCGAACGGGAAATACCGAAACCACACGATCTTTCCCGATCGTATGACTTCGTTATCTTTTGGTTAACTGTTGTATTCTTGGCATTTTATTTGTCATTCTCATCTCTAGAAACTATAAAATATGAACTTTTAGCGCAACAGAAAAATTAAAATTGCTTGTTCATAATTCTAGGTCTGTAGATTTTTTTTTTTTTTTTTTTGAAAATCACAAAAATAGCAATAACTTTAACACGAGCTCTCTGACTTACAACTTGGGGGCGTAAGTAGGTAAGTGAAAGTTGTGTGATGCACGCACCTCATCGGATTTTTTTTACTTGGTTCTGAAATTTAGGACGAAACGTTTTAAGTAGGGATAGGATTTTTATGTGCTAAAAAAATCCGAAATATGTATATAAATATGTGCTAATAAATTGTCAAATATTTAAAAAATATGTAAATATGTGTTTATAAATTTTGTATTATTCAACAATATAAATTACTAATTAATTAGTAACTTTATAACTTAAAATTTAAATTAGTAACTTTAAAAAGTTACATAAATATGTATTTATTATATATTATATGAATAATATTTTAAAGAAATAATGTTAAAATATGTACAAAAAATGAACTTAGAGAAAACATAGCTGTTAAATAACAAGACATTAATTAGTAATTGTAATTAAACTAATTGATTAATAATTACTCAGAATGAATTATAAACAAATTAGAAAGGGAAATAAAGAATAATCCTTATTATAAAGGAAAAAATTTCTAGGTTTTTAAGTCCGGATTGCTAATTTTGTAGATAGGAATGTCTGCCCTGACATATGCTCGGCACAAATGTAAATAGGTAGTATTGGTACCTGTGGAATCTGAGGTGGAAAGAATGAAACAAAGAAATGGATTATAGAGTAAAGAAACAAATTCTAGGAAAATGCCACAGGAATAAGACCCTTGCTCTTTTTAATTGATTCTGATTTTTACACACATTTTAGAATTTGTACGCACTATTTATGATAAATGATAAATTTCACCTTTAAGTATCTTGCGTTCTTTTGAATTTTATGTAGTTGCTGCGAAAAATGTATTTAAAATTGAACAAATAATTTAAGGAAATATGTGTAGTACAGAATACCTAAAAATATGTTAAAAATAACAAATATTTCACAAAATATGTGATTTACAACAAAATATGTAAAAAAGGCCAAATATTTAAAAATATGTAAAATAAAAATGGCTTCTTTTGGCCAGAAATGTCTTGAAACATCTTTAGTTAGTAAGGAATCGCAGATATCATGGTCAGGTAAAAATATGTGAAAACATAAAAATCCTATCCCTAGTTATAACTAATAAAATGAGTTTTTTGATTCGCTTATCTATATATGGAATGTATAGTAAAGGATTGCGATCATGCAAAATTTTGAATTTAAGTTTTGGAAAGAAACACATGTCCACAACTCCAAAAAACCTTGTCTCACAAAATGATCTCAATATGTACATGATCCTCAAGAAGGAACAGAAATATTTATATATAGATTACAGGCGGGTATATGCCTGGGATATGACAGCAAATTTTTCAATGAAATCGACTGACCGGAAGTGCCACTTTACAAAATCGATTATTCACATTGTTTCGCTTTTCTTGGATACAACTAACGATTAATTAATTAAACTCGGCATTTCAATGTACAATTTAATGATTTTTAATACCAGCTAGGTCGTATCCTGATTGAAACAGTCTGACAGGGCTTAAATGATGAATTTAAAAAAGTCTTCCTCTAAATTACCTTCAATTGTGTTTATTTAATGTACATTTCTCATTCTGAGCAATAACAAAAATTTTAAAAATAAAAAATATTAAAGAATTTTATGCATTATTAAAAACTCCCGTCATCTTTCGTTAAACTGTTGTATTTCTGACAGGAACAAAATTTATATTAAAAGAAAAATTTTTTGTCTTTAGATTTTATTTTAGGAAATCGCTAAAATATTAATAATTTAAATTAATTTGCACAAAACCTGGGGACGCATAGTTGTGTGATGCACGCACCTCACCAGATTTTGACGTATTTGTGTATTTCACTCACCGCAATTCCAACTATTTTCCTCATGTAATTCATATTAATACATTACTGTTATTAATGGATTGATTTATAATCGAAGGCTTTTGATTTTAACGAAAAAAAAAAAGTATTTTCTTTATTATAAAGTTATTTTGTTTTATTAAAAAAAAATATTTTAACAAAAAAGATCATTCAATTCATAATACTAACGGTCATCATCTATTTTCAAGATAAAAAATATAATGGAATAATAATTCGATTTCTTCTACATTTAATTTATTTTAAATATGAAAAAAATGGTTCAGGATTGTGGTCAAGAACAAAAATAGTTTTCAACTATTTATTATCCGACGTTAATTTGCTATGTTTAATTTGTATATTAGTTCTTTTTTTTTTTTCTTTTTTTTAGTAAATAGTTCTACTGCTGTAACTGTTTTGTTTCTACTTTATTTATGCGTTGCTATCTACCGTTGATTTCTGTTAGTTGATCAACAGCTGTTGCGGATCACTGGGAAGGAAAGGTATTAGGGAATGAAAAAGGGGGAATAATGTATTGGACGCGGTAAATTGTTATTTGGCTTTGTGTGAGAAGGAAAACAAATATGTATAGGGAAAAAATGGATTTGAAGTGTATTGTATTTAATTTATTGATAATTATTGTTAAAAATTTGGAAAATGTTAATGTATTATAGTGTATGGATTGGAGTACGCTGTGTGTCATAGCAACCTAATGGGCAGCATGGCTAAAAAAAGCATCTCTCTCTTGGCTTTTTGTATTTTATATTTTTTCTTTCTGTTTAATTTTTTAAAAAAATAGATTTTATTAAATCTATAATAATATTTTATTCAATTACACATATTATTGCAATCAAATATAAACATATTTGTGTTCTTAGCTTTTATAAAAAATTATTCCTAAAGATAATGTCAGTGCAATTTTTTTTGTTATTCATATAATTTTATACAAACACGTACTCTTTGAAATGAGTTAATCTAGTCAAGTGACGGAAAAGATGAATTGTCAATCAGTAAAAATAAAATAAACTATTTTAAATATGATTTATTTCTCTATTACTAAAATCACCAAGTTTTTTAAAAACGAAAATAATTGTTTAGATGTAAACTATATATCTGATATAAGCATGTATTAAAATTGGATTATTGTATAATATTAACGTAATTATTTTCTATTCAAAACACTATTTTATTTGGAATAATTACAGTTATTTTCCTTAAAGAATCAACCACTAATGGGTTATTAAATATGGCTTTATTTTTGGATTGGCAAAGCGGATTGAATTAGGACGTGACAGCAATCGATTTTTCAATTTTTTTTTATTTTCTCCAAGACAGCTCAGATGATCTTGAATACACTTTGTGACTCAGTGAGTAATTAATTAGCCTATATTACCATATTGGTTTTATCTTCATTGAAATGGCTAAAATGCCCAATTTAATAAAAATCTTTCTCTAACGTATCATTTATTTTGTTTATTTGAAAAAAAAAAAATCAGTTCTCATTCTTAGCAATAATAAATATCACATTAATACAAAATATTAATGAATTTTATGAATAACGAAAGGAGAAAAATGGATAAATTCGATTTCAACGGTAAATACCGAACCGCACGACCTTTCCTGATGTTTTCAAATTTTTTTTTCGAAAAGCACCATATTAGTTATAACTTCAAAAAGAGCCCACGAATTTACACAAAACCTGTTTACGTAAGCAGGTCAGTATGCGAAAGTTATCTGATGCGCGCACCGCACTATATTTCTTAACTGGGTTATTAGCTTTTATAAATTTCCTGCAGATAAGGTCATTTAAATTTTTTTTTTAAATTATTTAATTTTATACACATACTGAAATGTGTTAGTAATGGAAAAGATGAATTGTGAATCAGGGAAACCAAAAGAAAATAACTTAAATATGATTTATTTATAAACTTCCTACAATTTTTCATTTATTGACCTCAAATAGTAAGGTTATCATAACCATTTTCTATTACTAACATTATTTTCGTAGGTAATTATAACAGTTACAATCCACCTAGCTCTATAGAACAGGCCGACATCTTCCTTTCTTGTCCTTTATGTATCCTTGACCACACACAGACGAAGGTGCAGATATGATTGAATAGCGACCATGTCGGGATAAAGTTGGTCCATCGGGTATCGCTGCGAAAGACGACTTCGACAGTTCTGTATTTGTCCCCAAGAAAATACTTTCCAATAAACCTCCCTCAGAATTGTTTACAATCATGAGAGCAGCGACGAGTAGAGTAACCCAGGCGGACATCTTGATCACTGCATTCTGAGAAAAGATCGCGGGTTATCTCCATTGGAGGGGAGGTACCGGGATCAGACGTCATTCAAAAAGTTTTGTTTTAAAATTCTGATAATGAATTTAATTGGTTCTAATTGACAAAGGAAGCTATCAAGTGCTCTTTAATTCATTCGAAGTGTAAGCGATGTCAAGCTCAACAATATATTATCAAGAAAGTCTATTCAACACACATAATAAGTTGCATACTTTTTAACAATTATCTTTAAGTAACAGTTTACTTAATAAGTAGTTAAGTTGCCCCACTGGAAAATATCACTTCAGTTATAAAGTTAAGATTCAGCTGAACGTAAACTTAAATTGTAATCACTTACACCTCATAGCTAGGCCGAACATTAATGGATCTTTTAGGTGGTCTGTGAAGTTTAGGAGGGGTCCCACAGGTCTGAATGGTTTCAAACATGAAAACTGCTCAAAAAAAAGTTACATGTTCAGAAATGGTTAGACTAAACATATTTAGTATAGTATTTTTTCAATATTTTGAGCTCAAATAGTTCTTAACATTCTTTTAATATCACTGGGTAATTTGAAAAATAAAACCTATGAATTTGTATAACTCTCTTGCTCAAGGTATTGTTATATAAGCACAGAATAACAGGATGAACAAATATAGTACAATCATTTTAAGGATCTTGTTCAAAGTATTCTCTGTATCTATAATCCAAGAGCTCAAGAGGAGAAAAATGATTAGTTATTTCACCACAATTTTTAATTACTTTAACGAAAACAATGTGTACATACTAGTCAAAATTCAGCCAAGTATAGTAAGGGGGAATCCAAAATGGTGGCTGTTGCAAAATGATAAAAAAAAAATTAATTTTTCATTCGGAGCTCCATTTCTTAAAAACTACCAACAACACTGAAAAGGCAATAGAACATCATTTAAAAAAGAGTAAACTTGCTAAAATATGAGCCCTAAAAGAGCTATTCAGGTACTGCTTACGTTATAGTTCTTGAGATAGTTTTTGAAATAGGGAAAAACATTATAGAATTTATTTTAGCAAATATCATGAAAACTACTACTGCTATGAACAAAAGTGTAATAAACTACTTCATAGAACATTAAACTGGCTTTAATTTGAGTGCTGGCGGACATCTGTTCGCCTGTGATGGTTTCTGAGATACAGTATCAAATAAATAAATAATTTTGTCCGAACAACTAGAAATCAACATTTTGTGAATTTATTTTTATCAAATATCATAAAAAATATGATTACTACGAAGTTAAACATATTAAACTACTTTATAGTACATTAAACTAGCTTTAATTTGAGTGCTAACAGACAACTCAAGAAGGCATAATGGTTCCTGAGATATACATTTCCCAAAATAAATTCACTAACTAATGACTTTTCAATATTTCTTTATAAAATGTTACTTTTTAAAAAACTGTATCTCGGGAACTATTGAATGTAAACTGCTCTAAGGGGCTCATATTTAAACAGATTTACTCTTCTTTAAATTATAATCTATTAGGTTTTGTAGTATTGTAGGTAGTTTTAAAGATATGGTGCTCCAAAAGAAAAATTAATTTTGTTTTCATTTTGAAACAGCCACTCTTTTTTTATTTTCCTTGACTATATTTGGAAGATTCATTAATTTTGGCTTACAGACATAGTTCTCATTAAAGAAATAACTGACCAATTTTTCACTCTGTTCTTGTACTATTCGTTAAATAATTTAAGCCGCCAAAAATAAAAATAGGTTAAGCCGTTTGCTTAATCATCAGAGTACTTAAAATAAATACCTTAACACTTAATTTACACTATTTGTGCTTAGTTGAATAAAATTATCAAGGAAATAAATAAAAACTAATTTTATCAATCTCATTGGCGAAGATAACATTTTATGTTACTTAATAAAGTTAATGACATTTCTTTCAATTATTAATGGCCAAGATAATTTGTAGATGTAGAAACTTATTTATGAACTAGATAAAAGGCATTTAATTACTAAATATAAATCAAAATGATCAAGGGAAAACATTTTGAACCACAGTAATAGTAGTAACCCATATTAAAAAAAAAAAAGATGGAATAATAAAAACTGTATCACATTTTATTCTATATTCATTCCAAATTTTTTTCTCAGGACTTTTATATCTACAAAATATAAATTAACATTATAGAAAATGTTTTTTAAAAAAAAACTTTAGTATACTATTACTATAAAAATTATATACACTGTAAAGTGTTTTATTTATGTTTCAGCAAAATTTATTATTTCTTTAACTAAATTCAAATCAAATTTTAAGATATCTTATTTTTAATCTCTATAAAACATGTGGATTGCCATATCATAATTTAGTTCAAAAGGTTTTTTTCTTAATCATTTTGATTGATATTAAATAATGGAAAATTTGATTTGGAATAATTGAAGGAGATGTTAAGTATTCTATCAACTTTGTAAAGAGTTATAATTAAAATTTGTATCTTAATGCTACACCGAGTTAGTGAGGTGAAAAGAGGAAAATATTGCCCTAAAAAAGTTCAGTATTTCATCCACTTTGTAATGAGATATAATTCAAAACTTTATCTTGACAAAGGATCAAAACCAGTTAATAGATTTTCTACAAGATAAATTATTTTTAAGAAAAATAAACTCACTGTTGGAAAGAACAAAAGGTGGTACAAAAATTATGTATTGAAAACATTCAATAAAATTTTTTAATTTCTTATTTTTATATAGCTGTCACAAGCCAATCATACCAACATTTACTAATAATAAAAATGTTAATGTAAACTATAATCTTAAAAAATAATCAATAATTATAATTAAAGAAGAAAATAAGATAAATAGAAATGTTGTAATTAGTAAAATAGATGAAGTTTTAATACATTATTCCATTTCCAGAAGTTTCGGCCTGTCCCTAAGACTGCCACAATTTTTTAAATAATCAACATAACCCCCTTCAATATCACAGTATTAATTTCACATGTTAAATATCCTATAGGTTAGAAAAGAAAAACAAAAGGACTTTAGAGTATTTATAAAAAAATAAACATGTTATATGCTAATAATAGTTTATTTGATAACAAGACAAAAGGACTAGGTCTGATGTTCAGGCGGTGAAGGAGCTATAGAATATAATTGCTCTGCCAACCTTACGATCTCCTCCACACCTTCACAATGGGATCGGAGATTCTCGTTGATGTATTCCAGACCATAGTAAGCACCTGATATCGCTCCAGCCATTGAAGCAATAGTATCTGTATCCCCTCCCAAGGAAATACAATACTGAAGAGTTCTTCTGAACTTGTTTTCCGTCTAAATGGAATAATAGTAATTTAATAAAATCAAACAATAGTATCCTTTATTTATTTTGAGAAAAGTTGTAACTGGCAAAAAAAAAAACAAACTATAACAAACACATTAGGATTAAGGAGTTTTGATTTAATCTAGATGGAAAAAATAAACTTCTCAAAAAAATATTTACTGTTTGCAAAATTTCTTTTACATTTTTAACAGTTTTTTTAGAAATTATTTAAGAACATCAATCTCTTAGATTTAATCCATGTTCATTTATTAATAAATAATTTCAAAAATTTAGAATTAACTACATACATATAGGTTTTAAGATGGGTATCAATTTTTGGTAGAAACCTGCAGGCCTAAGTAATTTGAGACATGAAATTTGGAAGTCTATTAAGCCATTCGCTCAAAAAAACATTATATATTTAGAAACAGACAAACTGAAAATATTTTTTCAGGTGATTAACTTCTAATAAAATCAAATGAAAAAAAATTAAACACAAATGAACTAAAATTAATTAACAAAAAGGACCAACTAATGTTATCATATTTACATGTTTAAAAGAAAATATAAAACATCAAAGGTAGAAATTAAAATTCAAATAAAACAAATATATTGTAGTGATATTTGATAAATAACATTTCTTAAATCATTTGTATGTGAAACAAATGTTTTTTTGGACATAAATTTGAATATTTAAACATTAGTTTAAATGTTTTATTTTATTTTCACCTCGGTTAACACTTCAACTCGCCCTTTCCATGGTACCTTTTCAGCTGTATACTGTCCTCCTGGTAACAACCTTTCTTATAACCTCCTTGATTCCTTATTTTGAACCCTCGGACCACGCTTCATTGCTGGAGGAGACTATAATGCTAAGCACCAACAATGGGGATCCAACTCCCGTGTTTCCACATCCAATACCTATTCCATTCTCTCTCCCAAAAATCCGACTTATTGGCCTACATCCCTCAAAAAGTGCCCTGATATCCTTGACATATTTATCACCTCCCAGATTTATTCCTCTCAAACCATTGTTGAATCCCTGGACGACCTATCATCAGATCATAGTCCAGTTCTGCTTTTTTTACATTCAAGCTTTGTACCAAAGCCCTCCGCCCCTTCATTGATAACAGGAAGAGTTGACTGGGACAAATTTAAATGCGAACTGGAAACTAAACATTCGACTGAAGACAAAACAAGACATTGATGAAGCTATTGAAAAACTCACATCATCAATAAGAACAAGTATAACTGACAACACATCAGCTAATAGAATTAATAACAATAAACAAAATAACCTGCCACGGCAT
The DNA here is from genome assembly GCF_000696795.3 of Halyomorpha halys. Lineage (NCBI taxonomy): Eukaryota > Metazoa > Arthropoda > Insecta > Hemiptera > Pentatomidae > Halyomorpha > Halyomorpha halys. The sequence goes on along the minus strand of NW_027109248.1, from coordinate 976,452 downwards.
ATTCGTATCTTATTAAGGGAAAACCGCAGAGCAAGATCAAAGTGGCATAGGACCAGATATCCAACTGACAAAACGTATTACACCAAATTGACTAACAAACTAAAAGTAGAAATCAGAAAATACAAAATTCAAAATTTAATTAACTTCACTGAAAATCTTACAACTACTGACAAATCATTATGGAGGACCACCAAAAACTGTTGAATTTCAAAGATTTTAACCACCCACTTCTCAACGAATCGCAAACCTAGACCAGAACTGATCACAAAAATATATTTGAAAAATCACAAACATTTGGACAACACCTTTCTAAAACTTTTATTCCACATCCTGATATCCTTAACTCAATTCACCTTGAATGTATTTGTGCACATTGTGCTAAAGAATAGGAAGTTAAAACTGGCTTCTTCTACATGTTTTTGGGCCCTGATAATAAATTTCACCTTTAAATTTGGTTTTGAAAGGACGTCAGCCATGTTTTTGGCATGATGATGATAAAAAATGAATTTCCTCAAAAGATGTCTAACTGACATGAATGTTGGACCTATAACAGTGATCACCAATGTTCAAACGCTTAAGCAAAATCAAAAAGGGCTTAAAGTAAAGTAAAATCTCTTTCCCTCCCTCCACACAAGACATCTGCTTAAAATTTATTGAGTATAACAGTTTTTACTAAAGTATTTATTCTTTTAGGCAGATTTGATTAAGATTTTATCCTAAAATGATTCGAACTTATCTGCCTCTCCCCCTATGGTACAGCTAACTCCATTTCCTTTTCCTTTCTCCATTATCTCCACTATAATGAGGTAGAGTATGATATGATAATATTTATCATATTTACAATGTTTGCATATTTTCCCCATTTAGCCTTGCCGAAGCCCTGCAAAGTGAGGCGATCCATTGGTAGCCAATAAATATTAACTCTTCACCATTTACTTTTATTGACCGCCACCCGGACTATCTTCCTCCAATCTATTACATATGATCAACTATTAATCTTGAAAATTCATTTTTAAGAGTTTCTTGAGGTATAATTAATGATTATAAACTATAATCTGAAAACTAAAAAACAATACAACAGTTTAACTAAAAATAAAGCCATGTACTATGGAATGAGGCAGCTTTTAACAATTTCCTTATGATGTCTGTTTTAAGTGGTTGAATAAAATTTGTTTTCTCCTTTAGTTAAAAATTAAATTTCTAGATAGTTCACATTTATTTATTAAATAATACAAATAACAAAGAGAGATAGTCGCTTATTTCCATTTTTTAGAAAATTTAGTATTTAAGCTCTTCCATACTATTTCAATGAGGAAAAGACCTAGGCGATACTAAAGATCACTTTACAGTACATTTATATATTACATTTAATTAAAATCATTGGAACTGTTTTTATGAAAAACAACAAAATGTGAAAAAGAAAACGGCACTTCCAGTCAATCAAGTAACATACCAGTATGTACTAGTCTTAAATATTTAACGTGTATTTCCAAAAAAAGATAAATTCAAAATTTTTCATGATCCAAATACTCAACCTACTATATATTCCATATAAAGGTACATTTCAATATCATTTACCTAATATTTATTGTAGATTCATGATCAATAACATTTTTACCTGCACTGATAGAATTGGCCTTTGTGCTCTGAGAAAGCAAAATAGAGCTGTAGGTACTGAATATTGAGCCCTTATGCTATTTCCCAGAAGATCGATAACTTCTTCATCATTTATGTCTCCTACCGTTAGTAAATTTTGAACTAGTTTCAACTGTTCCACATATGGCATATCAATTTTGGTATCTTCTCTAAAAGAAAATACATTATAAGTTGATTTATATAAAGTTTATTTTTATTTGGATTATATTTATATTTAATGACAGATATGAACAAACCCATTTCCATCTGCTTTTTCTATTTCTGTCATTTTTACCATTAATTCTGTGATGAAGCAATCAACGTCAAGAGGTTGACTTGGGTCTAACATGAGGCTTTGCTGTACTGCAAGAGCCTAAAGATAATAAAAAAAAATATTAATAGACCTTCAGAAATATTTATACTTCACAGTTCTGAAGTTTTCTTGACGTAGAAATATGGTATTAGTACTAAAATTACTTTTCATTTTGAACATCTTTTAAGTAAAAATTATTTTTTTATTTTTTATCAAAGTTTAATCAGGTGAAATATAACATGACTTCATATGAATTCTGTATTAAAATTGTTTTTTTTTTCAATTTTAAATTATTTATAGTTAATGAAAACCAGAGAGAGAGAAGAAAAGGCTCAAAGTTTTCATTTGGGATACTCCAACTTAAGACATAATAATTACAGTCTGCTTTATTTTGCCAAAGATATAGTAGTATTAGCACACAATGACTGAAACCTGTAGTACAACCTAAATATTCTCCAAAAAGTATTGCTGTCTGTTCACATGAAATGACTGAATGCTGAAAAGACAAAAGTAATATGGAGTAACAAAAAGTCCAGAAGAGTAATGAGAGAACTCAGGATAAATGGGGTCAAACGAGCAGGTCAAAACATTCAAGCACCATAGGATTTATCCACAGGATTCAGGCTCCAATTACTAAGAAATCCAGTAATGTGTTAATGTTGCCGGACAATTGTTTTGGACCTAAAATAAAATCTTCCTAAACAGAAAAAGGGTGAGGAAAGATACAAAAAATAAGGTGTATAAGTACAGAAATATGTTATAATAACAACAAAACATTAAGAACTGAAAATAAAAGATTACTATTAAAATTAAACACTTTTTGGGGGCCACCCATAGCTCAGTGGTTAAGGCACAGTCTTACCAATTTGTTGATGTCTATTGGTGGTGCCGGTTCGAATCCGGCCTGGGACGTTGACTTTTTTCATTGAGTGGCGGTCCACAAAATGAAGAACTTTGACCCCCAACCATGGTCAGGCAGTATAGGACTCCAATGGGGAGTCTTGGCCGAAAAAAAAACAACAAAAAAAAAACTCATTTTGGAACAAATTGCTCAAATAAGAATCTCGCGACTCCTACAGTTACTTCCCATTCAGGGTTCACTCTATGTTATACAACACATTAGAATTCAAATTCAGTAGTTTTCATTAATAAACTCTCAAATTCATTGTAATGTAAAATTAACATTTCCTAACTCTTAGTACCGAATCAAATGAATACATCAATTTAAAATATTAAAATAATTTCTTCTATGTTTACCATGGGAAAAACAAATTGTAATAAGAAGTTAAATATCAGCAATTGATATCCAGGCTGTTATAAATACAATTCATAAATTGTAGTCATAAAAAAATGTATCAAATCCGTACTTAGGGCAAAAGGAGATATAAATAAAAGATAAGGTTCAAAGTGCAAATAGAAGATTCTAATCAAATAGACAAGTTCAGTCAAGAACCTCAATCTTAACTATCATTTTTTAAACTAACAAAATGTAACCAACTTGATTAATATTTATATAAGTAAATAAGATGAAGTCCTTTTTTTAATTATAAAATTTACCATTTAATTTATATTAAATGGTTATAGTGTTATTATTACATATGGTTCAAATTATTTGTTAATTTTAAAATTTGCAGTGTTTTGAAGATGGGGAATGATTATTCCAAAATATTAAGGTGTTATGATTATATGGAGAAAATATAGATTGGAAAAGGAAATCATTTTTGCCAAGAAATCAAGTTTAAATAATAACAATACAATGGAATAATGCTGTACTTGTTAATAATTAAACAATTACAGTCATGATCACATTAGCTTCTCAAGGTTATTCTTTTACTTTTCAAGAAATACAATCAAGGTTTATTAAATAATAATTCAATTCTATATAACAACATCTGTAACTAAACAAAAGAAACTTTCAAGTCGAAGAGGCCTAGATGAATCATTAAATTAAAATAAGGATAAAACAAACCTGTAACAGAGCACCGTTAACTCCAAGTTTATGAGTATGTGTTAACTTTGTGCATTTTTCAGCAGTAGTAAGCAGCAATTTGTAATCTGAATAGCAATACAGAGCCACTGGGGCAATCCGCATCGCTCCCCCATTGCCCAATGAACCAGAACCATCAAATTGCTGTTGAGCAGGCTTCCAAAAATCTGTCTCAGAATTTGATTTGTTGGAACTATTTAATATCTGGTGAAGTTTCTTGAAAACTGTAACAACACTTTCTCCATAGCCTCTGTTTGGTTCTTGAAAATAATTGGTTACAAACCTAAAACATTAAGTATACTTGACTTATTCACTTATAAAATTACTTCTTAAAATAATGATTGTCTGAAATTACTTACTAAGGGTGTTCACCTGTTTGCAATGTCTCTTGCATCAAAACAACCTAATTCTACAAAAGATTTCAATATTCCTAGTGTCATTGCAGTGTCATCAGTAAATCTTTTAACAGGAGCTAAAAATAAAGGGCATTTTAAAAAATCATTTTAAGATAACTTTTAGGAGGAGTTGGTGTATATAGCTAACCTGTGTAGGAAGGGTTTTCCATATTATCAAAATATTCCTGAAGGGTATCAGTTGAAGGTTCATCTACACCTTCAAATGGACCCCCTAGGCAATCTCCAAGCAAAGCACCTACAAGAGCACCTTTGAACTTATTTACCTCAACGAGACCTCTCATCATGAGGCCCGACATGACTCGTTATTTATTTTTATGAGTAAAAGAAGACTCAACAACCGAACCGCATCAACTGAATAAGTGAATCTGAAATCAAGAGGTTACTAAGTGAGCCAATAGTTTGAAGAGGTAGCGAGATCTATGAAATATCATCGGAACTACCAAGTGTTACGTTGTCACTAGTTGCTCGATTTCGAGTATAGAGAGCGTTGTGTTGTCATCTCAGGCGAACTGCGCAGCACTGTGCTACCTCGCGCATCAGCGAACACGAGCGTGGGTTCGTAGAAAATAGTGTTGATTCATATACATTGTGTTTGGACAGTGGTTTTAGTTCATACGACTTTATCGTGTCAAAACAAGTAATTTATTTTGGAATTCTGTCAATTTCTCTTCAATATAAAGGATATGGTTTGATAAAACAATTGTTTCCTCCCCCTCCCCCCAAAAATGAACGCATTTGAATGGAATCACGAGAAACTTACGAAATTAATAGATCTGTACCGAGAACGACCTGAATTGTGGGATCCAACAAACAATGATTATCACGTAAAGAACAAAAAGAACGATGGCTGGAACCACATCACCAAAGAAATGGGATGCGAGTTGGCAGAATTAAAGGTCAAAATGACCTCACTCCTGTCTTCCTACAGGAGGGAAAAGATGAAAACGAAGAAGTCGATAGCCATTGCTGAAAGTATGTTATTGTAGTTACTATAATATATTATTTAACCTATTTATTTATTTTTTGACTTTTTTATTAGTTTCAACTTAATTATTTGTTTTTAACTTCATAACTTAGACAATTAGTTATTTCCAAGTTTTTATTTATAACTTATTTTTCCTATTATTTATTTTTTCATTTGTGCGAACTGAAAGTTTGAACTAAAATTTGTATAATACCTGGAGTATTTATGTTATCTCTCTGGAAAAGAAACCTATTAGATAAATGGGAGGAGAATAGAGAGAATTAAAAATATACTGAAAAGAAGAAAACAAGAATAATAGAAGTGAATAGAAAAGGAAAAACTAATTGATGAAGAAATAAAAAAAAAAAAAAGAATGTAGCATGAAAACTACTTACGTTGGTATTTACATTTTATCCTAGGACCGATTGGTATACTGGTGTTCTTGTGACCCATGATATTTGGGCAGCATGATTTATTAGTAAATAATATATTTTTCTCTAATTTTTATATATATTTGATGCGTTTAATCTTAAAACATGGTTTTAACCATGGTTAACAAAATGTTAACATGTTAAAATGTTTCTTAATTGCAATGTTTTACGTTTAAACTAGAGTCACTTACTATAACTTAATATCAACATTATTCTCTCAAGAAAATAAATTTCCAAAAGATTCTCTCAAAAATTTATGAAATCAGCGTAAAAAAAGCCGATGATACAAAAACTTCAATTAATAAAATTTTTATTAACAATGTTTTACGACCGAACGCCTCATTTAGCAAATGACAGAATTTCCGTCTAATTTTATAGTTACTTTACGCTTTACATATAATTAATAAAACAATAATTCAATTAGGTGTTTTAGTTTCAAATACACTTTTAAACATTTTTTGGAATTAATAAAAAAAAAAAAAATGTATCACAGATATACTTAATGTCTACTTTTTTTATTCTTTATATTTAGTAAAATTTCTTCAGGTATGGTAGACTATATATTGTCTAGATCAGATAAAGTGATATACCTTATATTAGTACTACAGCCCAAGAGGAGAAAAAAAGCAGTGTTTCTCCTCAATTTTTGTCCGTTACGTTCATACGGAGATTTGCGATACATTGATTGCTAAAATTATTTTTTATCATATAAAAATAACTATTTTAACATTTAAGAAACATTAATTAAACAACTGTAACCATTAAATATGATTTGGCCCTTCTCATCCAATGGACATCGATTTAAAAATACCATTTGACAATTTGTTTACTGGCGCTGTATATATATTTTTATTAACCGAAATAATAATAATACCAAGAAAAATTTATTTGGCAATTTTAAATCATAACGCTGCTTTCCTTTTATAGTGGCAGATCTAAAAAAAAAAAAATGTTGATTTTATTTTGAATTGAACGTTTTCCAAAGATTACAAAGTAGACTGGAGTTACTTTCTCTACTGAGGTACCTCAGACCAGCAGACTGTTCCAAAACAAGTAGTAGAGCTGCCACAAGTAACCTCAGTCTACGATGTAATCTATGGACTACATCAAATAAAAAAAAAAAAAACTTAATTTAAAGTATATTTATTTGTTCATAAATATATTTCATAATCAAATTCTTGTTTGGGACTAGGCAATTTAGTTATATTATTACTTATGTATTTCATTGAAGAGGTCTGTGTTTTCAGGGCCCGAAGAAATTTATCAAAGCAGGTGGTTCGCTTACAAGTCCTTCGATTTTCTCAAAGATAGGGTACCCATCTATTCAAATCATTCTGTGAGTACATCTGACATTATTACCTGAATAAAAGATTAAAATTTAAGTTTGTCCACAAAGACTGGTGAGAAGTGGTAGTTAATTTCGTAAGTGGTGCTACGTTACGTAATAATGTTAGTTGAGGCCCTCCTCAGTGCTTATTAATTACTTCTGCTTAGAGGTTTAGAAATAGATGTATTATAAAGTGCATGTTTTGTTTTAAATTTCTGCTAAATTAAAAAATAAAAAATACATATGTACACAATTTCTCATCTATTAAAACAAGTAGACGGCCGGAGCTTCTCTAGTTGGTAAATATCGATAGTTTTTAACTATATTGAAATGTTGATTCTATAAAAAAAAAAAAAATCTATATTTTGTTATTAGGTTAACAATAAATAGTTTTCTTCTACTATTTTGATACCTTTATTGACCGCCACTGGGACTATCTTACTAGAATATAAATTTTTTTACTGCCAAGAATACAACAGTTTAACAAAAGATAATGCAGTTGTAATCGTTCTCGACTTTCCTCGTTCAAATTGGATATTGCTATTTTTCCATTTTTCTCCTTTAGTTGCTATTTTTCCATTTTTCTCCTTTAGTTGCTATTTTT
>NW_027109248.1:951533-968125 GCF_000696795.3 Halyomorpha halys | reverse complement strand
CATTTTTCTCCTTTAGTTGCTATTTTTCCATTTTTCTCCTTTAGTTATTCATAATTTTTTTAAAATATTTCATATTTATCCATTGTTTATTATTGCTAACAATGAGAACTGTTTAATTATTTTCAAATAAATGAAATTAAAGGTACTTTGGAGGAAGATTTTTAAAAATTCGTCAATTAAACCCTGTCGGAATATTCTAATCATTATAAGATCTAGTTGACGTTAAAGGCCATTTAAGTATACATTAACATGACTAGTTTAATCAATATTGTTCGAGCTGTTTTTGAGAAAATCGAAAAAATGTGAAATATTTATTCGATAAATCAGCATTTTCGGTGGGTTGATTTCATCGAAAAAGTTGCAGTCACATACCAGGCGCATGCCCACCTTAAAAATATAATTTCATTTTCCTACGATTTTTAATTATTGAGCTGGCTCTTCACCGACAGATCATTTTGCGTGACTTGGTTATTTAATCTCGGAGGTAACGTGTATTTATGTCAATAACTGGAATTCGAAAGTTTTTACTATCGCAGTATTTTCCCTCACTATTTATTTCATTTAGAGGTCAGTGAAAGTAAAAATAAATTTAAAAAAAAAAATCAAAATTAAATTAAATGATGACTAAAATTTATAATTTCACTTACACTAAGTGCAATAAATAGTAAGTAATAGTAGGAAGTATTGTGATTGTACAAAAATTCGAATGCAGGTTTTCGATGAATACACGTTTTGAAGTCCACTCAGTCCAAATAATCAAGTTTCACAAAATGCGTTTGTATGTGAATAGTCTAGCTCCCACAGTGAATTTATGACTTTTACAAAACTGAGATAACATATTTACGGCGGCTATGCCTGGTATTTTACAGCAACTTTTTCCATAAAATTGACATACCAGAAATGGCAATTTATATTATCGATTTTATAACCTTTTTCGATTTTCTAAAAATCTGTTCTAACTATAGAATTTGATTAAACTCGGTACATCGATGCACGATTAGAAAGCCATTAATATCAGCTAAGTCTTAGTTTCATTCAAATAGTTTAACAGAGCTTAAATGGTGAATTTTCAAAATGGGTTCCTATAAAGTAGCTTTAAAATAATTAAAGTTTTAAAGCATCCGATCTCTTTACTGATAATGAAAACTGGATACATAAAAAGTATGAAAGGATTTGGTGATTAACTAATCAGGAGATAAGAAGGAAAATATTTTCCAGGTTGAAAACATATCCGGAAATAAGAATAGTAATATAAACGTATTAAATTTCGTTGGATAGCCAAAGATTTTAGGAAAAAAATAATCTTTAAGAAAGTCGTAGGAGTTAGTGAAGAATAATCAAAAATGCCTTAATAAAAGATATGTTCTAACGTGCGTTTGAAAGTGCAAGCGCATGCGCAGTTTTTCCCTTTCGCAATTCTGATAAATTTTTTCGTCACCATATATTTTTCTTTTTGGTTTTTTACTTTCATTTACCTGTTTATGTGCTTTACAGTTGATAGAATAATTCTGTAAAATCATTCTCTGTATTTTCAATAATAATTCCTATAATAATTCGGCATTCAAGAAATAGTTGAACAGTAATAACAGTACAATAAACTGTACGAACTGAGTGTACATTTTATAAAACTGTTATATTTTTATATTTCTGTCCTAATTTCGTAAAAGCAATACGTCAACAGTTTGCAGCATGAAATAATATTAATAGTAATTCTCTGAAAACTGAAGGCTCAATTGGAAAATTAGTATAAAAAAGTATTGCTATTGTGAATAATATAGAAATATCTGTTCCGAAACGAGCGAGGATGATAAGTAAAAGTTGTGTAGTGGGCGCACTGCATCAGGTTTAAAAAAAAATACTATTGATTTTCAATACTCAATTTTTGAAATCGGTATTATTGAAATATTACTGTTAAACAAAAAATCGATATCTCGACATTTTTCCAACATTTGTGCTTCATAATAAACGCAATAAGGAATACGCATTTACAACATTGGCCGAATACACTGGAATACATTTTCATTCGGGATACAAATTGCGGCCATCTCCAAGGGGAATGTGGCCTGGTCAGATTGGGGGGCGTTCACCTCATGCCGCAATGCGCCAGCTGGCAGGGCCAGTTGGCAAAGCCAATGGAGGAGTGTCGACGTGTTCGCTGGCATGTGCAGAATGGCATTCGTCCAATAGCACACGAAGTAGTGGGGACGTGCCGGTTGGCATAGTGCGGCTCAGTTCGGCTTCAACTTTTCGGCGAAATGGAGTGGTCTTACGACAACGTTAGGCTATTAATCGATTTATATCGTGAGCATCCCGTCCTCTGGGATACAAAATTAAACGATTACAGAGATAGAGGAAAACGACAGGAGGCCATAATAGAGATAGCTAACAGGTTCGGTTTAGAGAAAGAGGAAATTGAAAGAAAAATTAAAAATTTAGTCTGCCATTTTTCACGCGAGATGAAAAAGGAAAGGGATAGCATCAGATCTGGTGCGTCGCGCAAAGATCGCTACAAGAGCAAATGGTTCTGTTTTAAAAACATGATGTTCTTGAAAGATAGAAAACGACCCAAAGAAATTATAACACAGGTAACGCGTGAATTGTATTTTTAAATTGTTGTAATTAGTTTTATCTTGTGTTGTTAGATCTGAAATTACTTGTATTTAGCTCCATCAATTGAAGGTTATCGAATGTTAGCCATCCGGCTGGAGAAACAATTTCCCGCCTCCTTATTTTGGTATTTCAATTTCAAATACTGATATATAATAAAGTAATTCTAAAGAATGTTTTTGGCAAAACAATTATATTTATAGTGTATTGTACAAGTTACAAATAAAACAGTCATTAAATGAAATGGTTCAAACAATGATTTAGTAGATCATATTATTATTTATTGTGAAAAGTGGGCCGCCTCAACTTAGTAAGGTGAAGTATTGCGATCGTGAAAAATTTTGAATTCCAGTTTTCGGCAGAAATTTACGTTTTCCTTGTCATTCACGAGGTTCCCTTGGTCAAAATAACAAAGATTCCCCAAATGGTGTGAAAATCACAAAAATAAAGAGAACTTCAAGACGAGCCTACCAATCTACACAGAAAAAAATCTCACCCATTTCCTAATTTAAACACGTTTATGAACAGCCAGTTTCCACTAAAATGTATCCAAAAGGACATAGGAAGAAAATAAATAGTTGATAACTATTTTTTCTTTTTCTGGACTGCAACTCTTTAAAAAAAAAAACTACTAAATTTTTATAAATTAAATACTCACATATCTATGGTATTATTTTCAAGTAGACTAACAGAAAAATAGTTGTATATATTGTTCTAAGCAAATTAGCAATGACACATTTTGTTTAGAAAAATTGATGTTAGCCTACCTTAGCCTCACTAGCACTCCAACGAATTGCTTTACTTAGTTCTTCATGTTTGAAAATTAATTATTGGGTCACTAATCTAATGATTACTAATGTCACCAATCTAATAATTACTAATGTATTTGGAGTAATGTTGTCTTTACTCTACGAACTCTGCGATCCAAAAGGCAGAATTCTTGTGATCGACCTCTAGTAAATGTTTAACGTATTTTTTTTTTGTATTTGTTGCCTTTCAATTATCTATTAAATAAAATAATGATATGAACTATGGTATTTAGTTTATTTCTAGTGAAAACACTGGGAGGTCTGAAAGGTCCCCTTTGGTTAATCACGATCCTGATGTGGAAAAGTGCATTGTAAAATACGGACACCATTTATCTATTGTGCTTGGAATTGAAATATAACTTGCTTTACAGTGCTTCACTGTAAAATGAAAAAAAAAAATGTTTTTTGGTGCCTGGTCCGTTTGTAAATAGGGTCGTACCCATCGTTTTGTTTCAGCGGAAGAAGGGGTCCATACAAGGATCTACTTTTGGGAAATCCCATTCTGACCGGGGAAAATTCATAAAATAATATTTTCTTGTTTATTCATGAAATAATACAAAATAGGTACATATAGTTCATGTTTTTTAATATATTATGAAATGTTCAGGGGGAGGGTGCAGTCGGCAAATATACACAAATAAACTAAACTTATTTGTGGCTGGATTTGGATTTATTTATTTGGCACAAATAAATGAGTTTTGTTTATTTGTTTATCTTTGCTGACTGCACCCCCAACTATCTCCTCATATTAATCTGCGGTCAACAACATAACACTGTATTATGAAAATCTTTTGTGATTTAGAGGGTTAGGAGAGTATAGACACTCCTGTGGTTACAGCCATTGTTGAAAAATTAGTATTTTTATGTGTAATCACTCCATAGTGCTCAACAATGCCAATACTGATCAGATTTATATTTTGTATATTACATAGTTTTATAGTATTTCAGAGGCTATAGTGTTTTTTCTGAGTGTTAAGAAAGAAAATGGTTGATTTGTCACTCCCTAGTCTCAATTGACATTCTCAAGGAGCTAGAGAGTAATCAAGGTAGCAATGGAGAGATAAATATTTAATTTATTTTTTAATTCTATCCCACTAAAATTTAAGTGAAAGATCAGTTGATGGATTGAGTCTCTACTTGCTTGCCAATTTGGTATTTTTTTCTCTTGCAGTCATGAGAGTTGTTTTTCCCAATTAAGTCAGTTCACCAATATAAAAAAAAGTACTAAAAGCTTCTTTTATTCCCTTTAGATCATGATTTTTTTTACATAATGACAATTTTTTTTTTCATAACGTATTCAAAATAATACACATGTATGACATTGGATATTATGTCCAATATTGGGTTTTATTGTCATGACTGATGTGATAATTCTAAAAAGTGAGAATGTTTTGAGTGTTTTAAGCAGAATGAGTTTCTTGTTGGAGTTTCAAACTGTTTTATTTTGAAAATCCTTTATGATCAAAAAGTTAAGACTGCTCATTAATAAATAAATATTTTCCTTTAAAATTAATTCAGTAATTAGGCTCTATTTCATTTTATCACTCATTAGTCATATATATTGGTTTCTTGAATAAGACTTTTCTTAAAAATCAATATCACAAAAACTATAATATTAAGTGTTCAGGAGCATCCCCTGAAGGAAAAAAAAAATTATAATGAATAATCGTTACAACAATAAATTTTATAATTATATATATATTTTTAATTTATCTTTGCTTTTATTCTAGATTGCTGATGAAAAAGCCTCACAAGATGTTTCAGATGAAAATAATGAAACAGCTGTCACACCTCATTCCAGCCATGGGAGTACTACATGTACTCCACAAAATGAAGATGAACCTCCTAAGAAATTATTTTGCTCCTCCAAGAGACGTCCTTCCAAAAAGAACCATCCAAGGCTATCTCAAGATGGTATTATTGATCCAATTGAAAATGAGTGCACAAAATTTGGGGAGTTAATTGCTGTCAAACTGCAAAAGTTTGGTGATGAAGAAAGAAGTATCTTGATGCATCGAATAAATAATTTTGTCTACGAAGCTGAAACTGAAATGTATGCACAACACCATTATAATTACAACAGTGCCTCAAGTACTCCTTCTCCTTTAGCAAATCAATACAGTCAGGCTCAGTATCAACCTTCAGCACCTCAAGCACCAGTTCCTTTTTCACTTCTTAAACCAGAACAAACAGAGCTTTCTCCAAGTAATTGTAACTCATCGCAGTAATGCTTTAAGCAATTTTATAAGATAACTATCCAAGTAAAGTGAAAAACAAATCTATTGGACTTTTTTTATATGTAATTATGCATCATCAACTTGTTTCTTGTATATAAAATTGTATATTACTTGTATAATGAAAAGATAGTATTGTTTATATACAATAAGTTGTACTTAATTTTTCATGGAATCTCACCTATTAAAGTCATGCCAGTGTTGTTATTAAGAAAAAGGATTCTGAGAAGAACATTGAAGTTGTACACTTCTCTTATCCTGAATTGTTGAGTAATTAACTAGAAACTGTTAGCTGATTCAAGTTGCTAATAAGTCACTCTAGTTAATTAAAATGGAATATCAGACATGATGTCTGTTTTTAATTTTTGAATAGAATGATGAATTGGTTTATTGAATCATACTAAGACCAAAAGAAAGGACATTGATAAGAATATTAATACAGCATGATGATTTTAAAAATGCAAAAAGTACCAATTTACACTTGCTCCTATATACTTTATTTTGTCTTTTATTCTTAATTCAAATTGACTTTGGATTTGGATTTCAAATCAAGAAAAAAATTTCTTAAGAAGGTATGTCCGTAAACGCTTCATTTAGGAGAAATTCGTATCTAAAGCTTTCATTGTTATGAGTTATTAGGATTAAAATAAAAGTAATACGTGTTCTCACTACTTTATTTAAAATGTAAACATTAACATTTATACTAAATATTCAAAGTGATTATCTTGAGCATTAAGACAGGTTCAGCATCCTTTATCCACATCTACAGTGGCCTAATAGAACTTGATGTGTTATTATCACAGTCTATAGATTTGATACCAACTAGATTTTTGGTTTGTGTTGACATTAAACAAAAAGTTTCTGCAAGTTCCATCAATGATCTTAATTGTTTACAAAGGAGGATAATTGAAACTTTTGAAATAATAACACAGATCCATGCCACTGTCCCTGTGTAAGAAAGATGCCTTGATTACCTTGAATCAGTTTGAAAATTTAAAATAATTCATTACAATGAAAATTTTCAGACATGAATTTTTCTTAAATGAAGTGTTAACGGGGATATCTTCATAGGAAATATTTTTCTTATTTTGAGATTTTTAATCCTTATTTTTAGTTTGGACATTTAACTCTGAAACATCCAGTGTTTTGTCACCACAATTAGCTATGAGGAAATTTCACTAATTTCTGTGTAAGGATATTTGTAATTCAATAATGAAACAAAAACAATATTTATATTTTATTAGTATCAATATTATATAATAATTTTGTCTATAAGCTGATGATTTGGACATTTTTTTTTTTTAATGGTTTACTAACAAGCACATACAACCAACCATAAAATTACATTTACAATCAATAATAGGGTTATCTTACTAATTATTAATTTTGGCTGGACTTAAAATTAGCTTTTACTTCATCTCAGAAGTTGCTGAGTTATAAAAACAATAACATAAAAGTATATAATTTTTGAGTCTGTTTTATCTTTCTATATAAATTCATTTTCACAAAATACAGGCAATTGAGATTACAGCTGCAACAATGCATCTTGAGTCAGAGTTGAATCTTTGAAAAAATGCGGAAAAATATTCGCATCCTTTATCAATTTACATTGGGATATTCATGAACCTTGCTAGCATCTCAAGTATTTAAGTCTTCATTGAGTATTTATGTCACCATCACATAAAAATCAGTAACTGATACCTCATGAACAGTAACTTTAGCTCAATGTTTATATCTATTATTCAAATTACAATAACAAATACCTATGCTACAAACATGGATACTAAATTCCTTCTAAATAGGGATACTTTACACAGAAAATAAATTAAATATGTACATTAGTTTATTAATATATTATATATTAATGTTTTATTTGAGATGGGCAAACTTAAATAAAACAAAAAATTCCTTTTTATCCTTTGTTCTCTCAAGTTTCTATATTTTTCTCCAAAGTTTCAGCCCTCAGGTCATTATCAAGAAGATACCTAAAATATTCATATTATTTACTTACATTTCACTCACACATAGCACTGTATTTCTACAAACATACCTTAAAATTGATTTGTCCTGATTATTAAAATGTGTTCTCCCTATTGCAGGCTAATTGTCCAAGTCAGTTATCTTTAAAAACTAATACATTTGCCAATTAAAATCACACAGTTTTTTTTTATAACTTTCTAAACATAGTTATCTACTTAAAAATAATTTATAATACATCATCTTAAAAATATAATTATAAAATCATAAAAAAGTTGAATAAATAAAAATGTTTGAAATGAGGTGAATGTTGGTTAAATTTTCTCAATTGTGTTATATTGTATTGTATTATATTACAATTGTTAAATATTTAATATTGATGCAATAAAAATATAAATAATTGTAAGTAGTTGATAATTATTTTTCAAAAAACTGTGATATTAATTGATAAATATATTTCTTTTAAAAGATAAACGACTTTGGAAATTAGCCTGCAATAGGGAAAACAATGTTTAATAAATGGGACAAGTAAATTTTAAGGTATGTTAGTAAAAATAAAGTGTAATGTAAGTAAATAATAATAATATTTTAGGTGTTTCCTTGATAATGGCCTGGGGGCCGAAATGTTGAAGAGAAATAAAGAAAGTTTTGAGAACAAAGGAATTTTTCGTTTTATTTAATGTATATTTATGTTTATATTACAAAAGTTCAAACTCTGACTCTATCAATACATAAAATTTTTTTTAATTCAAAATCATTTCCAAAAAATGAATCAGCATTGGCTATATCTGATGTCGATTTCTGTTTTGTTAAAAAAAACTATTGTTAAAGGCACTTGTTCAATCACATACTTACAATTATGGTGGGATCGAATGTCTACTATTCCCTCGGGAAGTACAATGATTAAAATACTGTCAACAATCACAATAATTTAAATAACATAATAGCATTTCACAATTATTATTTATAATACAAACTAGATCGAAGGGACCGCAAATGGCACTAGTTTTATTCAGGATCGTTCTTTATCGCATCTAATGATTCAAGTTATTTACAAGACAAGATGTCAAAAAATGGTCTGTTGAACGATTTACAAAAATATGGATCAAAGATGTTTCAGTCAAAGCTTTTTTTATTTTATTTATGCCTGTGCTTTTATGATGTTACCATTGTTTGAAACACCAGAGATGTTTACAGCACAGACATAGCTGTATATAATACTGTTCAAAAATAAATTGTAAAAATGATGATAAAGCATTTTATCAATACACAGATATTGAGGTGTACACTTTGCATGCTGGTAACAAAGAGTTATAAATAATTAATGGGTGTACAAATAAGTTTCTGCCGTTTGACAAAAGATGGCACCAGAAAGTTTTGTTGACATTGTCTACAGTAAAACATAATATCCTAAATTTGGTCATCTGGCAACAACATAGCTCTTAAGTATTAGTGACTCTGTATCAGTATCTCATGATTTTTTTCTTTCGAAAGCATCAAGTGTTGTGCCAAATAAATCTTATTTGCAGGAACTTTTATAACTTTTTTAATTTCAAGAACTCACCATCTGAGGTACATCGATTGCTTGTTTAATCAATAGTTTAAAAACAGTGAGTTTATCATGCAACATGAAGAACGCAATGATAAAATGAAAGTATACAAAGACACAGAATGGAAAGTATTATTGGAGGAATATTCGTCCCAAACATAGAATTTACTTTCATTTAAATTAGAATTAACTCAATAAGCCATTCACAACATTTAAAATCAAAAACAAGGAAATTGGGTTCAAATAAACTCAAGCTCAGAGACCTTCAACACCAATTTTGCATGAGTGAAATGCTGTTTGACATGCATACATACCAGGGTTTTTCGCATCATATATCATCTCAGTGGTGATAAAAAAATGTATCAACTACGACAGCACAAAGAGCAAAAAATCATAGTGACCACTTGGCCTTGCTTCAACATTGACAAAGCTAAACTGAATATTCATGGTAAAAAACCGATGCCGTGTATTTTGTTGGTTCAGCTTGGTGTCGTGTATTATGAGTTGTTTAAACTCCATGAAACCATTACTGAATATCTCTACTGAACACAATTAACGAGCTAAGCACTTATAGAAAAATGTGCCCATTGCTACTCCAGATTTGATCAAATTATTCTCCTACATGATAATGTTCGTCTACACATTGCAGCGTTGGTAAAAACCAATTTATAAACACTTAATTGGGAAGTATTACTCCATCTGCCATATTCACCAGACATTGTACCTTCCGATTATCACTTGTTCCGATCAATGGCACATGATCTGTTTGAACAGTGTGAATATCATATAAAGATAAAAAAAAAAAAAAAAAAAAAAAAAATGGGACAATTCACGGATAGCTTCAAAGATAAAAGAGTTCTTTCTATGTGGTATCCAAATGCTGCCAGAAAGATGGGAAAGGGTAGTGGCTAGTGATGGACAATGCTTTGAATAAGATATAATGTACCATTCTTTTACAATAAATTCATCATTTTGAATAGGAAACAGTGGAAACTTATTTGTAGCCCTATATATTATAGATATTTTTCTATATTCATACTTTGATTAATAATATTTTATACATATTTTAATATGAATTCCACATTCAGATAAAAAAGTCTTAATTTCTTTATTTTACAATAGTAATTCTTAATCAGAGTTGTGAGTGTGAGAAAGACCCTCTGGGAATTTGAGAGTTCTTAAATTTTTGTTAAAACTGCAGTTTGATTGACTGGATGATCTGTGAAAAACCAGGAAACACCACATAGATATTTGTTATCCCCACATATGCACTCTGACTCAGAACATAGTACTGAAATGTCTTAGGATTAAAGTGGATTTATTTTTCAATCATAGAAGTAGTTTTCATCCAATACATAGGATTAAGTCTCAAAACAATACACCATTTTATTTATTTCCACAATATCCAATTGTACATTTAATCTATACTTTAAAATATATCATGGTTTCACTTCCTATCATCTCAGATTTCATGCCAACATTTCTTATAATAAATTATTTTTTGCAAAAATATTGTTCATCAAATTTTCCAACTATATTTCACAATTAAATTTTTGAAAAGATCAATATTATTAGAATTAGATATAACAATTTCAAATACGTTTTGAGAATTGAAACAAAATTTAGTAGTGCTTTTCATATTTTGTGGTCAATAAAGCATACAATCATGAATTATTACAGTTGTAAACATTCAAATAGATTATGGACAACACCTCATAAAGCAATTTCTTACAGCAAACCCCGCTAGTAGTACATTCAAATAAGATATATACATTTGACATTGTAACAATATTTTTGTATTAATTTAAAGATTCTTTAAGCAAATTGTTTAATATTTAGAACAAATCGAAATGCTTCCAAATTTACAAATAGAGATGTTGTAAGTAGGCATTACAGGTTCCAAACGTTAATGAACCTAGTAAAAATTATTAAATATGATGTAAATTATCTTTTCAACAATTTATTTATTGCAGACTTTTTGACCCACCATATAGGTCTTCATGAGGACTGTTGTGATGAATGGAAATGTAAACAAAAAACAAAGGGACTGATAGTTGGTCTGTCTCCACTTTCATTCTCAAACTGACAGTTCTCTTGTTTGTTAAAATCTCCATCCGTCCTGATGAAAACCTACATCAGCAATCAATAAATAGTAACCTATTTTTTCTTCTTGACCGCAGCCCTAACCATCACTTTTAAATTTATACATGGGCAATCATCTATATATGTGATGTAAATAATCATTTTAAAATTTGTTTAAAGTGAAGAAACTTTTTCAAAATGGATTAGAATTTTGATAGAAAAATACTTTTATATTACATGATTTTTTTTCTTTTTTTTTTACACTGAATTAATGAAATATTTCTTAGAAATAAATTTGGAAAATACAAGCATTTTCCTGACTACATGCCAATTTAAAAATTATTGATGATGCAAGTTAAGTTAATTATTAAAACAATATAACATCAAATAAATTAAAGTTACGGATTTTCATGAAAAAGTTCAGAAACTGTAATAATTATTTCAATGATGTCTACTAAACGTATATATATTTTTAAATTGTTCAATAATCACATACAGATTATGGCTGACAGTAGGCCATAATAATTAGCTTCACAGAGTTTAGAAATTCTTCGACAAAAGAAAACAATAATGGATTAAAATTTAAAAGAAAATATTTTTTACAGAAGATTATTTTAGTCATAATGTTGCTTTAAAATTAAAAATTGTAATTCTACATTGAATGGAAGACAAAAGTAACCAGAAGATTACAGATAGCTGGGGTGTTCTTAAACAATTGTTTATTAAATTAAGAAATAACTAATTTATGTCCTCATGTCTTTTAAAATTACAATATCTTCCCTCAATTATTTGTTGGTTACCTGTAACTATCATTATTGAATCCAAACATCAATTTGATTCAAATAACTTGAAAATCATTGGTCCATCAATTATTAGTTTCAAATAAATATAGATTTAGATGCAACCTAAGCACAACAGTTACAAATATCAAAAGGTTCCTCATGAAGAAGAGACTAGGTGCTCCCTTCCTCTTCCTGTTGAAGCTGCTTGATGCTGTTGGGCGGATGACCTACATCTATGAGGATATGGGTGAGTATTGGACTGATATGCTTCATCTCCATGAGGCCGTAGGCTGCCGTGTTGAGGCCATCGAGGCGATAGCGCCTCCAAGAGGTTCTCAGTAGCTTCGTCCTTACTTTCCTCGCAAGGGGGCGTCTTTTTTCATGTTTTATCATAGTGTAACGAGCTATCCATTCAGGAGGCCGTGAGATCCAAAGCAGTACATGTTCGACTCTAGAATTAAAAAATGTATATTAGTGTGAAAGAATATAAAAGTTATATTTTTTTAGATCAGAAAATATAATAAATCCACCCTATTCGAAAAATATGTTGTAGAGATATTTTTATATTTCTAGAGATGATGGAAATATTAAAAATGTAATTTGTTGCCATTAACAAAACATAGACATATGAGTGAAAATAAGAAATTGTATAGAATATTAAATCATTGTTCTGTTGGATTATTATCAATTTTATTGCTTAATATTTTTTTTAATGTCCTAATTAATATAAATCATTTGGTAATAAATTATCAATATTTAACATTCATTTTTTCCTTATTGTAATTTTTTTGAGAATAGGCTAAGCATTATTTTTAAAATTTATAATATTCATAAAAACTTTCTTTAAAAGGACTTTGTCTAATTATGATATTTTCTATTAGTCTAGGAAATGAAATAACTTTTTTAGATTAACATAAATATTTTTTATTCCTGTTCTTCCACTTTTTTCTGAATATTTTTTATTTATTCCTTTCTTACTAACCAAAATTTAAAGAGAAAGAAAAAAACAATGGTGAAAACCCCAAAAATACAAATGCTACTGTATTGATTGAACTAATGTATAAAATTACAATACGGAAAGAATCAAAAGTTATATTATTAATAATTTACTATTTAGATGCATTATTAAGTAAGAAATAAAAAAAAAATATTAATCAGTAAAAATGACCAATGATAATGTACTGATTATTAATAGATTGTAACAACTTGTAAATGGGCATAGAGTCTGAAACGTTGTTGGGTACCAGGAGTGCACAAATAAATTTATATATTAATCGAAAAGGGTGTATTTAATAAGTTTCATGAAATAAAAATAATATTACGAATAGAAAAGGCTCTTTTAATAAAAGGTTTAGGATTAAACAATACAAAATTTATTTCAACATTAACTAGCAAAGTGTTTAATTTTTTTTTTTACTTATCTATACACACTATGAAAATAATACTCTAAATCATCAAATCACCTGTATCCCATATCATCATCTTCTCCACCCCAGCCCCAGAATAAATTGGAATAACCATTCACTCTAAGAAAATGATCAGTACGAATAGAAAATACTCCTCCTACCAGCTGACGATAGGGTAATCTGAAACAGTTTATTTATATTTAATAAAAATTAGAGTACAGAATTAATAAGCATTTTAATAGTTAGATTTGTGTAATAAAACAATATTTTTATGAAAGAGATAATGATCAGATTAGTCAAATTAAATTAAATTTGAGAATTATGTTTTGCTATATAATCTTTCAAACCACGTTGTAGATCTGTATGAAGAATGAGAAGAACTAAAAGAAAAATTTGATATTCACCTTAGTGCACAGAAAAAATTAAATTAATATATTTTTCTTAAGTTTTAGACAGAATTTTAAGGTTGTTATTTCATTCCTGACCCTCAAAATAGGTTTGGTGTTGATTAATTAATTAATTAATTAATTAAATCTGTTGGATTGGTTATTTTTAGTCTTAAACTAAACTTATTTTTGCTTCATTAGTTTGAAAACACTATGTTTCATATTTTTTATATATTTTTTGCTAGTTTCAAATTAAATCAAAAGGTTAATATTTTTAAAAATCACATTTGTAAATGCAAACCTATAGTTGAGTTCGTTAACAGCAACTGAAAGATGACGGGGCTGTTGTGGACAGGAATATAATATCCTGTCGTCCTCAGGCAGCATATCTACATCATGAAAGACGAGGCAATGAAACATCACTCCTGGATAAGAGTGGTACTCGAGAGCTGTCAATGCTCCAGCGTTCATCAGCAGCCCTTTGTTGAAAGTGTCATTGCCAATCTGTAAGGGAAATATTAAAAGACTTATGATTTGATGTAGTGTTTATATATATGATGTCAAGATATGTTTATACCTATGGAGAAGATGAAAATATTAAAAACATGAACCATGAACAAAACATAAACATTAGCTAAGACATTGAAATGAGAATGAAAAACTTATTATATAAAATTAGATCATTATTCTATTAATGTCATGAGTATTAAAGAAAGTTAGGTTGTAATTGTTGTATTGTGTACATTTAAATTTTTTTTAGCAATTACAGCTAAAAGATTTAGGATTTGTGTTATAATTTTAAGTTCATAATGATTTACAATTTATTTGTAATTTCCTTACTATATTGAATTGTTGTATGTATGAATATATATTTTGATGCATTTTATTAGTAAATAGTAGGTTTAAATCCATTTCAACATGATTTAAATATTTTTTGAATTTTAAATGTAAATTTTTTTTTTTTTTGTGATATTTCAATTTTAAGACCATAATTACTGAAAGTCATAGCAAGAGGAAGTTCACTGCTGATTTCAAATGAAGCAATTGAATTTAGCATTGTGTATATGTGAACTAAAGTGCATACAATATTTGAATATCCATCTGACTGAGATATGCTAATGAATAATGAGTTTGAACATAACATTATGATTAGTTTATAAAAACATTCAATTGCTAACTATATATATGTATACAACTATATATATAACGTAACTATAAAAGGCAGTGCCTTTAATTCTAGAGAGAAAATTAAGTGAGATTGTGACCTGACTGGTCATCATGTTTGATATATTTTCATTTAATCAGTGAAAAATATAACTTTTTAATAAGTCAATTAATTGTTAAAAAGTGAAGTCCACTCGTTTAATAATAAATGTTACAACTATGTTTAGAAAAATCTAAAACACATAAATTAATATTAACTTAATTACTATTAATTAGTGTCTTCCAGCGAGTGAGCATATAGAAGATAAATAGAAAATTTAAAGCAAGAAGCCTATTAAGGTAAACATTTTGAGGACATCGAAGGAATGTTTTTAAAATTTTTAGCCCATACCATTTTCAAAATATGAATAAAAGTATTACTGTGTTATGATAATAGCAGGAAGGAAGCAATAAAAAAATGTCATTCTATGTTAGAAGAATAATATGGAAGTGAACAGGAAGTATACCTTCTTAATAAATTGTAATTTTTCATTGATATTTGGAGAAATGACTGGATTGTCTCCATCATCTCCCTGAGTTTATTGGCGATTCTGTTGTAGCGTGCCAGGAGTTCTGTGGCATACTGCCCGTTGGACTGTTTTGGTTTCTTCCTCTCCCTAATCATCATAAATATATCCTCTTCTGGGGCCACCGTCCTTCTCCAAATGTGGCAATCTCATCTTCAAGATTCATCTCCTCCTCATCCTCTTTACTCTGCAGATGACCACTGCTTTTAATGCCTCCTCATCTTTGCTATCGAGTAGATTTTCAATAGACTTTGCTTCAATTCAGCTCATTATTCGGTCACTCCCCTTTAAAAAGTGATCTAATTCTCCATTCTCTTTGGTGAATTTTTCTAAATCTGATACCGCCTTCCTCAGGTCCTGGGTGGTTGCTGTACGGACCTTAATCCATTCTAGCATCGTGGCATGAACTTACGCTAAAGAAACTTCTGATAGTGGCTGAATCTCTTCCGGAGGTGGGTTCCCTTCAGATAAAGGTTGGTGGCTGCAGCTTGAGGTTGGTTATTTTGGTTCCATCCCTCCAAGTTCAGAACTGCTGCTCTCACGATTCCGTTACTGGCCATATTTTTATAAAATGAAAGGAGACGATTAAATCAAAACAAAAACAAAAAATTTCTTCTTGAAAACAAAAATTACTATGGTACCTAAAGATCCCGGGTTTCGGCACCACTTAAGTATCGGCAAAAGCAAAGCTTAAAAAAAGAGAAGAAGGAATAAGATCTGACACGCTTAGACTGCTGTAAAATACTTGCTTTATTTTTTTATTTATTTATTTTTTTTTCTTACCTCCTAAATTTTATTAAAACTATTACAAATATATATAACTTAAAGCTAGGAATATATACTAAATATAATATATCTTTGTTTGCCTTACGGCATTATAAGAACTATAGGCTTGGTCCGCTGAAGGCGGTATTTACATGAGTGGCTGTGCTGCCAGGGGCTAACAAGAAATGGGGAGGGGCCATTCCGGCTGGTTGTGTTGAGGTGTGGGTGACTTCAGGCTGCAGAGCCAGAAGTCCTTCCCTCGGCG
>NW_027109248.1:914912-946043 GCF_000696795.3 Halyomorpha halys | reverse complement strand
AAGATTTCCCCCAAATTCTTATTTATTTTAATTTAATATTTTTTAAAATTATTACAATATATATATATAGTTACTATATTTAAAATTTTTATCATTTATATTACTGAAAGTAATTTTATCTTCTATTTTTTCAAGTAAAAAAAAGATGTATTGGGTTAAGGGAGAAAGTTATAGTTAAGAGATATGGAGGAAAATAATGGGGGAAAAAATGAAGAATATTAAAAAAACAGACAAAAAAAATCCTATATTAATAACATATAAGTTAAAGTAACTACAGTATGCATATATATTATAAGTTTCAAAAAACAATTAGTTAACTAGTTATAATGATGCTGTTTATTTAGCAACCTAGGGTAGTACAACTTTTTCAATAGTCTCTCTATTGCTCCGTCTCTTGTAATTATACAAAAAAAATCTAACATTAATTTTTTTATTTAATTTATTTTTGTTTTATGAGGATCAACTTAGAGCACAAAATGAGGTATCTGTTTTCTCAAGCAGGTTCAATACGTACTATTAGCTATTATGAAAATGTGAACATACCTGCTCGACAATAAAAATGTGGTAAGCTAACTGTTGACGTTCAAGGATAGGAGGGAGGTAAGACATAAGCATGGACAGCTGCTTCTCCCTGTCTCTATATGGAATGATGATGGCCACAGCATGTCGTGGAGAACAATCCTTTGGCACGTAGGTCAAGTTAATATTTGGCATCGGCTTTGTTTCTTTGAGCCAGGTTTCCACATCAATCCTTCCATCTGCAACCATTTTAATATGTATTGATGGTATCAATTAAAAAAGATGTTTAGGGAACAGTAAAAAAAAAACTAATAAAGAAATCTAAACAGATTACATTTTAAAAACATAGCTTAAACCATAAAATATTTAAAATCAAAACAATATTTGATCCTGCTACATCTAAATATTTACATATTTATTTTAAATACACACAAAAAAGATACAACCAACTTAAATAATCTAATAAAAAAAGAGAATGGAAAAACATTGGCTCACATTATACAATAGTTTAATTACTATTTATTAAGAACCAACTTCCTTTTATAAAATATAACTAACTAGAAAAAAATTCACTTGATGTAAGTTTTAAACATCCAAAGATAATAAAATAATAATATTTGAAATATAATAAACTAAAAATACGATCTTAAAATTTCTTTAGGAAGATATTAAAAAACATAGAAAATATGTAAAAATAAACTATCAACAAATTTCACATAATCACTATAATTATTAAAATTGACAAAGGAAAAAATTACAAAACAACTGAAAATCTTTTGATGAACCAAAAGTAAATTCAAACATATTGAAAATACTAAATTGAAAGACTAAACTAATGGTTAAATACTAAGGAATTAAATAAAATTAAAAAAAAAAATTAGAAATACATGCAAAGTGAGTCAATGAGAATGTTAAGTATAGTTTCAAAATAAATATAAATAAGTAACATTGTAAAAATCAAATTAACCTTTAAGCGGTGAGGCGAAATCTGATTCATCTTAAACTTTTTATTTATTCAATTTCCGTAATATGCCATATTTTAGCTCACTTTTAATATTACATTTTGCATAAAAAAAGTTTTTTTTTATAAAATAATAATTAATTATTGAGACCAATGAACGAATTGTATTCTCTTTTTAGTATTCCAATAGTACAAAAAAAAAGTTTAACTGACCCTTAACTTTTTTATTTATTTATTCTATTTCATTAATTTAATCAGTTTGCGAAATCTTAACTTGCTTTTAATAGTTTCTATTCAAAAAAGATTATCTTCCAAAAATCCTCTCTCCCATTCTCCAAAAGAATACCATTTTCCAAAATATGATTATTAATTAATAATCTTCTAATATTCTTTTTTCTTAAACATTGTTATTAATTGTTTTAACTCAATATGATGCATACCTCAATAAAAATAACAAAAAAACCCTACTGTAATTGTTTAATTTTTTTTAACTTTTGTTACTTTTCATATATTAAATAAATTAATTATTTTAAGAACTCGAAGAAAATTTTAATGGTCCTACATCTTGAAGTGCCCAGAGCACCACTTGGTTATAGATGGCCCTGATTATAACTAGTAGTCTTAAGCTTTTTACTGGCAGTTTAAATGAATTTTGTTTGTTAATTTAGGTATGTTTAATACACAATAATAATAATAATAATAATACACTCATTTTTTATTTTAATTAAGAGAAATTTTAAAATCATGAAAAAAATGAAATAAATAAAATGTCTCACAATAAATTTCTGTAAGTCTGTATTGTGATCCCATTATTGAAACAAATAACATTTTCAAACCAACAAATAATATGTAATAAATATATCTTTCTTACAGAGGTTTGGTGGGACCGAAGGACAGTCACGAGGTGGAGGGCTGCAGTGCAAAGGACCACGATAGACTGATTCCTTTTCTATAATATTTGCGATGACACCACCCCGATACCTGTTTACAACCATCTGTGCTGTAAGTTCCACGGAAAGTGCATCCCTGCGTAAGAGTGGTTCCATCTTGAAAGACATGCCTTTCTCCTAAAAAAAAAATAGTTAAAAGCAATAAGATTAGGCCAAATTAAATGAATATTAATTAATTATATATTAAAAGAACTATCTAAAAAAAGGTTTAAATCATAAAATTAAAGAAAAACATTAGAAATAGACCTGAACCTGATGCGTAGGTTTGTGATGTTGAAGTCGCGTGTGTGCTCTTCCTGGCATAATTCTTGAAGCAGCTCCTCCACCTCCTATAACTCCAGTCACTGTGTCTTTTGCTACAACGGACATCTAAAACAACAGTGTTACTAACTTAGTATAGAAGTAAAATGTTTTTAAAATAAATAAAAAATAAAATAAGAAGGAATAAATATCACAAGGAAGGACATTGTTTTTGTATTTTTAATTTGATTAATTGATTTGATTTGATCAGTCCTCAATATATTTCAATTATACCAAAATAAGGCTTATTTAAAATATTGAAAACAATACTGTATCTGACTACAAGTTTTTATTATTTTGTAAATACATAATTAAATATAAGATTGAAACTTTTATCTTTTATTTTAAAAGTTTAGCTTTATCGCTAATTTATTCTAGGAATATTTGAAATATAGGAAAAAATATAGTCTATTTATATAAGAAATGTGATTTCTTATATAAAATAAAAAAAATAAAAATTTGAATGATACAATATAAATTTAATTAAAAATTAGATCAAAAGAGATATAAAATTAAATGTCATAAAATACTTTATTGTTAGTATTCAAATTGGATTTCATATTTTAGTAGGAGAGTTCTTATATTTATTGTGACATGATAAGTAATTGATTTATAACTAACCAATTCACTGTTAACTTATACCAGCAATGTTATTGTATTTTTTCTGACCTGGATGACATGAGTCTTAATTCATTGAATTCGGAGAAGGAATTGAACGTTCCATTTTTCAGTGCCTGGTATTGGCTAAATAGTTATAACATAAGAAAGTCTTTTTTATTATCACTTTCCTGTTTCTTTAGGTAGTAAAACCCGAACTAGTTAATCAAGACAAAAGAGTGTACAATTAATTACATTTATGTGGCATCAATGAACTCAACAATGACAATATGGTGCATAAATAATCTTTACTTTCTTTTGTACTTCTCGGATTTTGAAAGTCCTCCATTTTTTCACATTTTTTTAGGTTGCTTTCCACATCTCTTATAACACAGATTGGAAGATCACCTTATTTAGCCTATTTTAATGGTGAATACAATAAATGGAGGTGCATATAGGTCTGTTAGCACTGATCTCGCCACTTAAAAAATTTTAAGGGTAATGGGGCGGGAAACCAATGCACAGGATGGTGATATCCAAGGCTAATCCTCCTCGGATATATCTACTTATATGTCAGATACAAGTTCATAAACAACATTTAATTTTTTTTTACTTCTCAGCAGATCTTTTGAAAAAAAAATTCTAGAGGCCCAGGTAAGAGTTGAGTAGGAAAGAGGTGAGGCCGTTCCTGGAGTTACCTCTCTACAACCATGGGCTTGAGGTTTACTTATTATAATAAGAATCTTATATAATGCCTCTTATGATTCTAATTTTCTAGGTAACCCATCAATCTTACCAATAGGTACACCATACACAATCAATATGAACCTCAATCTTTCGTTTTACTGTCATTCTGACTGACACTGTAGTGGTCCCTTACAGTTTCGTCTCTTGTTGTTTATTTCAACTGAATAGAGATCTGGAGTTAATACTGGTGGAACAACATTGAGAGAGGCACAGAGATTGTTTTGGTGTGAAAAATTAATTTTACATGAGAAAATTAGATCAAATTAGAAAATTAGCCCGCCAAGCTTCTATAGTAAAAAAAAACTTTTATTGCTTTAACAATGTTCACATAATACTTGATTCTTTTCTTAATGGTCATGGGCACTTATTTATTTGTTGTGCGTTACATTGTAATAAAATAATGACTCTAAGTGAATCATGATTCCTATGTGTGTGATATAGAAGGCATAACCACTTTATTTTAGTAATTTACTTAAATCTCATATCCTTGATATTAGAAATAAAATAATGGAAAATTTAAAAAAAAATATATGATCTTTCAACTGAAATACAAAAATATAAAAATTCCAAAATGCCGTGTATAGAACTATCTCCAGTTTCAATTTTTCCAGTCCAGAGATCTATTTCATGAATAGAGCCGGTATGAAAAAACTAAGATGTGTTAGTAAGTTAAGAGTTACAAATCTAGAATTTGTCAAACTTCATACAAAAACAAAATATTCCTCTTTAAAGCCCAGAAAATCTGCACATTCTGCCTTCAATTCATCTTTTGACAGCCTACTCCACATTCTTCTCTACTGCAAACAGCTAACAAAAGACAGACACAAATATTCATGAGCAATTTTTTTTTTGTAGCCCGTGATGTTCATAAAATACAGTTTATATTTCTAATCGACACAATAGAAAAACTAAAAAAGATTTATTGCTTTATAATATCAGTGTGCCATACCCTGGGATCCCTGAACAGCGATGGTCCTCACTTGTTAAATGCTATAATTAAGGATAATTATTGCTTATGAGATTGCTATTTCAGTTAATTTTTGTTTACTTTATTATGTTTTTCATAATTTATTTATCATGAAGGCTTGTATTAATTAAAATATAAAATGCATAAAAGAGTTAAAATATAAATACTTTACATTTATTATTATTCTTCCGAGTCAAGTAAATGGAAAACTAAACTCAATGTGGGTGAAATAAAGTGACCTGTAATAGTCTGGTGTGTAAAAGATTGTAATTATTTAACAAATAATGTTCTATTCTATTCATTCTACTGAGATTAGTCCACTCTATTCTATCTATTAGCCTAGCCTGTTCTACTGAGTTAGAACTACTGAGTAGTAGTGAAGTTATGTATATACCTCCGATAGCGCAAGGATGGACAGGGCGGTGACGATGATGAAGACAGAGAGCAGCGGGAGGATCCTGATGCACCTGTAGCCCCGGCCTGGGGCAGAGACACGGATCTTCGGCCTTACCCGGGTCAGCGTCCCGCGCACCCTGATCCTCATCGTCCGACCGCATTGCAGACCTGAAAGGAAAGCATCATCAATGGTTATTAATAAGTTATTCAACGTACTGGTCATCAAAAGTAATAAGTATAACATCATAAATAATCAATAAAAGTTTATA
Organism: Halyomorpha halys; assembly: GCF_000696795.3. NCBI lineage: Eukaryota > Metazoa > Arthropoda > Insecta > Hemiptera > Pentatomidae > Halyomorpha > Halyomorpha halys. The sequence goes on along the minus strand of NW_027109248.1, from coordinate 940,337 downwards.
GTTAAAGCACGACGGTAATAGCATGCGCTAATCTGGAAATAATTAGACCAGTGATTTGTGATTAGTCAAATAATTTTGCGATATACTGTAATATGCTCTTTTTGAGTAAATAGTGATGTATAAAGGGTTTTTAATATGTTTTTATTTTATGTATCATTTTAATAGTGTTCATTCGTTTTGTTGAACCAAAAAGCAAGCTAACCAATTTTTATCGTCAATAATAAATTCGTGGTTCAAAACAAAACCAAGATGGCGGTACATATCCTTCAAAAAGTCCGTTGAATCAAGGCCATGTTAAGCAGATTCAAATATCATATAAAAACTATTTTAACTCTTCCCACCATATTTGAAAATACAGTAAATTTAAGAAAAAATAGAAGTCAAGAAATAGTGCCAAATAATATTCAGAAAGTAAATCATTTGCGAAAATCTATAACTGTTGTGTGACAATCGATGTTTACATGGAACATCGAGGCAGGTTTGGGTTTTTGGCATTCTTTCGTTGTATGGGTGAGTGAGTGAGAAATGATGTTTCCAGGATGAGAAGAGCCTCATCAAATTCTGTCCAGCAAGGGTGGACATCTTGAAAAAGGAAGACAACCAAGAGTCACACAAGAAGAATAAGGGACTCTTTGTTTGGATCGCCTAACAACACACTTCGATGGATGAGAAGTAACTAAAAAACTGTAAGAGGACCAATACTTTGTTTTGTTAGTGTTTGTTTACTGAGAGATTGTCAGCAGTCAGTATTAGTTAATTGAGGAAATCATCAAAAGAAAAGTCTATGAAATTGGTTAGTTTTGTTATTCCTAAATTTAAATACATTTCTAAAAGAGATATTAATTTAATTAAGTGTTAATAATAAAAGTGTCTGTTTCTGATTGCCTAGAAACCTGCCCTGAGATTAAGAGTCTATTATATTATAAAATTTAAATAAGATTCTATTATCTATTTAATATTAAAGTTTTTAATTTGAACCCAAGCTATCTTTAAGATATGAGAATTGAGTTAAAAAATATCAAATTTCAATTTATTTAATTTTAATAATTTTTAAATTATTACAATACATGAAGTATTTTGATTGAGATCGAATGTCTAACTCGAATAAATAAATATATAAATAAACCTCGACTAAATATATAAATATACATCAGGTTTACAGACGATCTAACCAGGGCCTTAAGAACACATTGGACCAGGGATGACACGAGTGTGGCCCAATCTTAAGTAAAACAAGGAAATGTCAATTCTCACTTAAAACTACAAATTAATAAAAATATAGATAAACAGAATAAAATGAAAATAAAGGTTAACTTTTTTTTGCATAAATTATATAATTATATATAATCAAATATATTGATATATAATTGTATTCTTGGAAAAATGAGATCATCTTAGGATATTTTGAGGGACCCTAAATTACGTAATACTAATTTTAAAATAATTTCTAAAGTATTTGTACCCTGAGGTATAAATTAATGATAATAGTTAATTCGTTTCCAAAAACGTCGTTCTCTTATTAATTAATTAATTGCGAACCGATAAACGCAAATTCTTCAGTTAGAAATAATCAACGAATGCTAAAAGATTTAAAGGGATTATTCCTCGTATTTACGATACTTAAACTGTACATCAAAATGGATCGAAATTTTCTATTAGGTGTTCGGAATTGACACGGTGCACAGGGGTGCCCTTCCCTCAGGAAATTCCTGGATCCACTTTAACATTCCATAAAGAACAATGAAATAGGATTTCTTATCGGTATGTGAGTTTCTCTTCCGAAATCTGTATTTCCGAGTTTCAACAGAGAAAAATAAATAATAATGTATTGTGTACTTAATATCAACAAAAGTTTCATTTTCGTATTGATACAAATATAGTAGTATTAATTTCAAAGCGTAAATTTTTATATACAAATGTAGTCTAGTGGACCTTTTTTATAATAAACCCTAATAGTATTCGCTAATAAGTACAAGTGACAAAGTATAAAGTACAAGGACTAGAACTTCTTGATTCATAATGGTGATCACTAGGGAAAGGATTTCTATGTGCTAAAAAATCCAAAATATATACATAAATATGTGCTAATAAATTGTCAAATATTTAAAAAATATGTATTTTCAACGATATAAATTACTAATTAATTAGTAATTTTATAACTTAAAAAAAGTTACATAAATATGTATTTATTATATATTATATGAATAATATTTTAAAGAAATTATGTTAAAATATGTACAAAAAAATGTACTTAGAGAAAACAGCTGTTCAATAAGAACTATATTTTAAAACATCGATGTTTTTTTAGTCGTTGTCGGATTCTTTGTTTCAAAAACCACTTTTGACAGGCCGTAGAATGCGTGATCGTTGGAAGAGAGCTTATGTTATTCAAATGGATGTTCAAAAACATCGATGTATTTTGGGTAATGTATTGTAAGCAACAATATTTTAAAACATTGATGTTTTTTGGAGTCCATGTCCTATTGGTTGATTGAAAAAGCACTTCTGACTGGCCGGAGCATGGGTAGTCTTTAGAACAGTCTTTATGTTACAGAAATGCTTAAAAAAAAAAATCAATGTTTTTTGTCGATGGTTTTTAACATCGATGTTTTTTGTCGATGGTTTTTTAACATCGATGTTTTTTGTCGATGGTTTTTTAACAGCGATGGTTTTTTAACATCGATGTTTTAGTATTGAACATCGATGTTTTTTTTATCGATGTCACATCACTAATGGAAAAGGAGGAACAGAGAAATAGATTGAGGAGTAAACAAACAAATTCTAGGAAAATGCTACAGGAATAAGACCTTTACTCTTTTTAATTGATTCTGAGAAATTCTCGAGGTAATTCTGTGTGAAAATTTATTATTGCCACTGCTTTTAATTTGTGTTCAAAGATGAAGATATAGAATTTTTACGCACTATTTATAATAAATCATAAATTTCACCTTTAAGTTTCGTGCGTTCCCTTGAATTTTACGTAGTTGCTGCGAAAAATCTATTTACAATTGAACAGATAATTTAAGGAAATATGTGATTCAGGACAAAATACCTAAAGATATGTTAAAAATAACAAATATTTCTGAAAATATGTGATTTACAACAAAATATGTAAAAAAGGTCAAATATTTAAAAATATGTGAAATAAAAATGGCTTATTTTGGGCATAAATGTCTTGAAACATCTTTAGTTAATAAGGAATCGCAGAAATCATGGTCAGGTAAAAATATGTGAAAACATAAAAATCCTATCCGTAGTGATCACTGTTATTGTATAGGAGTAAAGTTCTAGTCAGCATATTGTTTAAGTCAGTGAAATTGTGCCAGATAAAAACAACAAAACTAATAGTATTAGTTTGTACTATATTATGAAACAGGACTATGATGGACTAATACTGGTTATTGGCCTTTAATAACATAAAAGATTAATAAACATAAAATGAAATATTTATTTGTAAAACTTTCAATTATTCGGGCGTTGTGGAGGTTATAACGGCTTATAACCTAAAATTATACAATTTTGTAATTATTTACGGAGAAACAACAAATGATTTAATTGATAAAATGCAATATACAACTTAAAAAATTTAACTAAAACTGAAACATACGTAATTTTAAAGAAACAACTAATGATATACAATAATAATATATCATATAGGAACTGAGTAGCTCAGTGGTAAGGCACTGTGTTACTAACTCCAAAGGTCCGGGTTCGAATCCAGCTGTAACAGATAATTAATTATTCTGTTACCATAGCCGTGGGTCAACCCTGAACAGAGGGTTCAGGGGTGCTCAGGGGTAGAACCCTCCGGGGTCTACACAGCCTCATAAAGTGGGGATTAATTGGAGAAATATTATGCGATCAAGCGTGATTCTGACCAAACCACCTCTTTGCATAACCATTGGTCTAGTAATAGTACTTATTACTTATTATAAGTATTACTTATTATGTAGTACTTATACTTATGTAATACTTATTATAAGTATTACATTCCTGATCCTTCATGGGTTTTAGCGATATAGATTTATTTTATTTTTATTAATATATAATATAATATAGAATAAGTATATAATAAGTATCAGGTATAGAAGCATTATTAAGTAATACATGTTCAACAATCATGATTGATAATATATGTATAGACTGTTTACAAAATATATTAATAAAATACAACTTATGATGAATATAATAATTTACATATAATAAATTAGTAATAATCAAGGTCATATATTCCTAAAATAATGCAAGAAGTATGGAGTGAACTTGAATAAAAATAAGAACACAACATAACTAAAGGACTAAGTATATCTAAGTAATAAATTTAACCAGTTTTATTCAGAACTTAATGAAATATAAATCACTAAGTGAAGAAAAGAAAAATTACAAGCAGTTATTTGGTTAATTAAACCAATTATTAAAGTTCAGAAAAGTAAGAGTAATAAAAAATAAAAATAAAATAAGTTTCAAAAAACCCATAATCCAAATATTGAAAAATCCTAACCTAGATAAAACTAGTTAATATCGATGATCTAGCGGAATGATCGAGTTGGGTTCGATAAATCGATTTAGATCTCCTCTTTCCACTGATAGTGAGCAGAACAGTCAGTCGCGCCTTCTGTGGCGATAACCTTGGTTGGTTGTTGGTCTGTCAGAGTGCTTGCAATATTTTCTACGTATTTATTTATACATTTAAATTAAATCGTCATATCTGATAAATAGATCAATACGATCAATAAAAGGATACCTCAATGAAAAGGGTATGTAAATGTGTGTTTTTTTTTATGGACTATATTATTACTATATATATAATACTCTATTTTTATATTATATACATAAAACTATTTTTAATACAGATCCATAACGTAAGTTACTAAACAATGCTGCTAAATACAAAAAAATACTGTTCATTTTTTTTTTTTTGGACAATGTACGTACAGTTAACCGTAGGTAAAGATAAAATATGTAAATCGCTGATAAAACACTAATTCTATTAAACCAAACAAAATAACCGACTTTCTGGATAGTGTGAAAAATTTAATGAAGGCTTAAATGAATAAATTAAATCATGTATGTAAAGGAATTTTAATTATAAATTATATTAAATTAGTCAAATAAATTTAACTTCATCATAAATCAATACATAGAAATCTGTCAAGTTTTTTATTGCTTGGCAATTTTTACCTTATACATAATTAAGGGAAAAAAAAGTGTCCTTTATTAAATTGATTTCATTTGGACTCACAACACTAGTTAATTGTCAAACTATTTTATTTCTGAAAAACCCAAATCATAATAAAGATAAAAAATTTATAATGTCTTTATTTTATTTTTTAATCTCATAATTTTCAAATATAACTATTCCCAATTTTCATTCGAACTAAGTATACAATGTATTTTCAATTAATTCCTGATTTTCATCACTGACGTTTAAAAAAGAAATAAACCTAGGAACATTTTTACGACTGGCATAAGATATCAAACTGATCTCTATTAATCATTTCATGTCATAAATATCTTAATAACTATTTTATGAATCTGTTATTGCATTTATTATTACATAATAATAGTATCAGAAGTTACCGCTAACATTTTTTGGAATAACATACATCATCTGTAAAATTAAAAACATAAATCAAACAATTGGTTATGAATTACCTATTGAAACTTAAAGAAATGTTTGCTAGACTTCCGCAAAAAAAAAAAAAGGCTTGAAAATTTCAAACTTTAGAAGTGAAAGCATTCTTAGGTTCAACCATTTGTTGAAGATTTTATTATTTCAGGTTTAGGAAATGGTATTTAATAATCGTTATATCGGGATTCGTAAAATCAAGGAAGTCGTTACAGTTTTTTTTAACAAGGGAGTCGTTATATCGAGGAATGCGTTTATATCGTGGTTTAATTACCCGAAACAGTTATTATATGGATAGAACAATTAAATCTAGGGAGCATTTAAATCCAGGTTCGTCATAAAGCTGAGTCATTTTATCGAGATTAGTAATATCGATGGAGTCGTTAAATCGATCTCCAATAAAACGAAAGAATCATTGTATCGAGGGGGGCGTTATATCTAGGGAGAAGTCATACCGAGGTACATTATGAAGAGTGGTTATATCTTGGGATTCATTACATCGAGGTTTGTTATAACCAGGGGGTTGTCATATATCCAGGCTAGCTATATCGGGGAGCTGTTACATCCGGGTTCGTTATATCGAATATAATTATACCGAGAGGGTCTCTATATCGAGGTGCCTTATTACGAGGAAACCATTATATAGAGGATCGTTATAAGCGTATGAGAAGGTGGTTGTAGAAAACAGAAGTTTTCGTCTGATCCATTCCATTTATCTCTTCCCCGCGTAGTGAAGTTTTATTTAAAAAAAAATAGAATAATATATAATAAACGAGCCAAATATTTAGCTAACAATAATTTACTTAATAATAAATACGAACGTCCTTTATCCATGCATTTTATTTACTCGAATTTACAACATTAAATGGATCGGTTGTTCTAGGGAAATCGGACTTGAGCATTTTTTTCTCTAATATCTATCTAAACTGAAGACTTCATAAAATTGAAGTTTCGTCTAAAGCGGTCAAGTACGAGTAGTTTAGAACAGCGAAAAGTCCTAAGAAATAAGAGATGACTACAGATGTAGAGAGAAAGGGTCTTGCGGCAAATTTTCTCGGGGCCCCGTCAAATATTGAATTTACTAATGAAGCCCAACTATTATGTAATTATTATATTATGTAATATAAAAAAATATTTAAATTATATAAAATTAAAACCCAGTCCACTAGGCCGTGCCCACTACGAGCTTTGGCGACTACAGCAAAATGATCTTTTAGATTTATCAAAACCCACACCAGACAAAACGGAAATTAACATTTAACGTGTTATCTGGCAAGGAGAACTTGTTTTTTTTTTTTTTTTTTGTTTTTTTAATTAATTCACGAATGTAGAAAAAAGTATTACGACCAGGGATTCACCGTTAGGCGAAAATAATATCATGAAGGACTGAAGGTAATGATCATTAAATTATACTTCTACACAAAAATGTAAACTCGAAAATCGATTTCCAGTGTCTTCGTAAATAAATGTCATCTTGTGGCAGGTGTCTCGCGTTAATAGTCCTTGAATTAATGAGCTTGAGTAAATCAACTTTGTCATGGAATCATTTACATAATGATCTAATGGTTGATTAAAACTATTTGGCTGGGAGAAAAAAAAACAAACAAATTTTTTAAGGATCTATAAAAAACGATCATATAGTGATAAACTTAACATTAAAAAATATAGGCTAATATGAATTGATATGCAGTAAAACCTCTCTATAGTGGAAACCTCGCTTAAGGGACAATTTATTAAGGTCCCAGCCAATAAAATACAAACTTAATGCATCTGAGCTCCTCTATTTCGGAACCCCTACAATCCGTACGCCGAAATCTAATTTATTCCCTGTCACTCTTCTATAACAGATAAACTTATCAAATATTTATGCACAAACTCATGATTACGAATTAAATTTTGAGCTGCGTACATGGGATACATGATACCTTATTTATTTTTGCCAAATATATTACATCTTTAAAGGAAATTTAAAGCTTAAACTTTAAGAAGTATGTACTGTGTACTTTAGCTACGTAAATATTATGAGATTACTTAATAACAAATTAATTATTGTTCATAAAAAAAATATATAAAAGCGGAAATTCACCAACAAAATTTTTTTTTTTTGGACAAAGGTTGGGTGAAAAGCTAGCTTACATTAAATATTTTAATTACAAAAAGCTAGCTTAAATTAAATAGTTTAATTACAAAAAGCTAGCTTACATTAAATAGTTTAATTACAATTTATGTTTTTTTAATCACACCCATTCAAATAAAAAGGAAGATGGTCCCCTTTTTATTTGAATATAAAAATTGTATATTTATTTAATTATTTTTACTTACGATGTATCACAGCTAAAGCGATGATATATACTTAATTCTATTGTGTTATTTTTATATTTACCACTTTTTAACGCACACTTCCTTTTAATGGATAATATTATATTCCTCATATAAAATTATGCTTGATACAAAAGTTTCACTGCATTAAGTTTTTGTGTTTTGTCAACTACAAACACTGCTTCCTTATGATATGAACTATAAAATATATTTTTGAGGCCATAAGGGAGAATATTTTTTTTTTTTACCATAAAATAATTATTCTCCAATAACAGGACTACATTTAAATTTTTAAAAAAGTAGATAGAGACGAAAATCAATCAAATTTTAATATAATGTTCGATTATTATAAATGTGTATTTAATTTAAGTATTGTAATGTTTAATTACAAAATGTCACGATGCTTAATTATTGACATTATAACAGACATAACCTAGAACCGAGATAAGAACGACGCGATGTTTGATGTTAATCACATTTTCCACATTCCTCCCGAATAATCATAGGAAGTGGTAGATAACTTGAGGATATTTGTAGATTTTTATTTAAAAAAAGTACTCGGTATTTAACCATCTTGTGAATATTAAAGTTGTTTAACACGCAAAAATAATTGGTTTTTCTAAGGTTATGTTTAAGTCGAAAATTTATATCTATAATCAGTAAGAAAATATTAATATTTAATTTAATTTTCAAAGGTAAATTCGAATGGATTTCGACACTAAACCATTCCAAGTTACTAAATCAGTTGTTACCAATTAAATTATATTTATTTGTTGATTTTAGGTTAAGCCAGATATGCGGTTAAGTTATGATGAGCTGATAATAAATAAAAGATGCGCTTAACCATTTCAGGATTTTATTATATTAATTAAATTTTAACGTTTTTTTTGTTAATTGAAAATAACATTTATTCAATGAAAGTGACCTCTTATACTAAGGAAAGAATAGTGGCTTAAGGTTTTGAAAATAAAGTATTGTGCAACATATTTGGATCAAAAAAGATGAGTCGAATGAATGAAATGAATATAGTAAGGCTGTGAGACTTAGTAAAGTTAATGTTAAATAATAAACACTGAAACGACGGGTTAACGTTTGAGGGGTTTGGTAAAGTTCAAAAATATTTTAGTAACAAATTTATTAAATTACATTAACTACTTGTGCTTACGTATGAACAAAATTATTTTTTGGACACGCCTTTATTTCAACAACTGTAATATATTTCATTCCCGAACGATTAATCATTAACCTTAAAATACGATAGGTAATTACTCATCACTACTCAACAGAAATGACTAGGAAGCTATTCTATGTACTTGGTTTTTCTTTATTATGACTGATACTATTTTTGTATCATGATCTGGAAGAACAGTTAATAAATTAGGAATTAATATAATATCATTGAGATCTGTGTTAAAAAACGTATTACATTCCTCAAAGTAACAAAAAAAAAGTATATTTCGAAGTAAACGGCAAGAAATTTCGAAACATTTCCTCATGAAAACGTAGATCTATTGACGTCACACTTATGTCGATTTGTCACGCTTAGTTCTACAAAAGATAAACTTTTGGACAAAATGCTTTATTCCACTTAAGGAATAATCTAAGACAATATTATTCTCTCGAAATTTTGAAGCTTTTGAAAGAAAATGTTTTCAAATTTTAACATATAAAAGTTAAAAGTTAAACATTTTTGTTGAAAGAGATACTGTGGTAGAGAAGACTAAAGCGTGAAGACGTGATAGCTGAGCACGCTGGAGCGAGGGTCCCAGAGTCTTTAGAGTTCAGAGCGTTGTGGGTTCGATTCTGGATCAGTTAATATTTATTTCGAAATGAATCTTGGCATTTTCACGTTGTTAGGTCCTCGATGGAGAACTTGAGACATAAAAAAATAGTTCCAAAAAGGCTTTACTACAGGAAGATCGTGCATAGACCATATTTTTACAATGAGTCATCTTCAAAATATCTGAGGAAATATAAAGATGTAGATTAGTAGATTTAACTAGAAAAGACGTATGACTCGAGAAAAAGTCTATGGGAAACTTTAAAAGAATAGTGAAGAAGGCAAAGTAAACACTATGAAAGAATTCTACTGCAGCAATGCCTGTAGGATTAAAATGGATCCAAGACTCTCTAGGAAACTCCAAATGTCAAAAGCGCTTGTACAAGGATGCTGCCTTTCACCAATCCTATTCAATATTTATGTAGATGTGGCTCTCTGACAGTGGAAAAGGAAATATGAGAAAATGGGAATAAGAATCAGTGAAGATATATCCATCGCAAACCTTATGTTTGCTAATGACCAAGTAATATTACCCTATAGAGAGGACATCATCTACATGCCCTTGTAAATTATTGAATCTTAAGAAATAGGGGCTGAATAGCAATTAAAAAACAGAACACCATATCGGATGATATAGTGATAGATAACAGTCATAAAAACAATGGAGAAGTTCTGATATCTTCAATAATGAAGGAACCTTCACCAGCGATATTGAATATAGAAGATGGCCACAGACAATGTGAAATTGTGTCTTCTGTAGCTTATATATACCTACAGCCCAATTCCCAAGAGGCTACTATATGAATCAATAGTTGATACCATAAAGATACATGCCTCTCCTTTGCTAGAGATGAGGCAGAAGAGACTCATAAATTGTTTCAGAAAATTTAACTCCTCGTTTCCAAGGCGCTCTCATGTCCCCATTGGTATACCAAGTTGAAGTGGCTTTATCCTACTTCCCGATGGCAATACTTCTTTGGTATTTTTCTTTTCCAAGTTTTTAAAATCTATAAACTTTCCAACATCCTTCATTTCCTTACTCTTCATTGATATATCCGTTCATTAAATATTAGATCTCAACTGATTATATACTCTTAAGAACTGCTTCAACAAATCCTTCGTCATTCATGCAACCTCTTTCAGGAATTGTCACCCCATTTCTATTTGTCAATTATCCGTTCTTTCCTTTAAATAACACCTATTTTTCCTCCTACTTTTCTTATAAACCAACGAGTCGATGTACACAATATGCATAGCTATAATATTAATTACTACTATAAAATTGTAATTGTAATTTAAATACCACACTATTGTGAATATTTTGCTAGAAAAAATTCATACAAGTCTGAACTATGTAATTATTCAAAGGAGGCTTTTGTCCCAGGATAAAATTATGTTTTCATTATGCTTCGCAAATATGGGCCATTGATGACTCCATAAAACACTGTTAGGTAGGGATTTAGGAAAAGGACCTTAGGAGAAGAGGAAGATTCAGACGGGGAAGGATACTAAGTGAAAGAATATGAGAACTAATGGAGGAGGAAAAGAACAATTTTAAATCGTACATTAAGTTACTTTGAACATCTTAAAATAAAATTTAACTACGGAATAGAAAGTGAAAGGAAGAAAGAAAAAGGGAAAACCTAGTGTAAAACGGAGAGATGAGTTGGAAGGAAGTTTGGAGGGACATGACATCAGAAAAGAGCAAGAAACCATAAATAAAGATTGGAAAAACTTTTTAATGGAATTTAGTTCAAGGAAAAATTCACTAAAAAATCATAAAAACTTTGAGAACGCTGTATGGTAAAAATTCATTATTTTGCAGTGGGTTTGTTTATGCACTACATTAATGTAGAGAAGCAAGGACATATGAGGGCAGAGCTAACGTGTTATGTAAGATTATTCAACTGTTATGTTTTCATCCACTGAAAATAACACGCGCAAGGTTACTTCAGAAGGAAAAACTAATTAATAATAATTTACATGTGGCAGTTTCACTATTCAGTACTACGTTTGTCTGGTGTCATCTGATTTGCGTGGGACAAAATCCTAGAGCCACCACGAACTTTGGTGTTCCGGGAGCCATTACAAAAAAGATTTTTAGTTTCATACTAAAATTTGGGCATAAAAAATGTCCATGTTTATTGAACTTAATTGAAATTGACGAGTCACATCTTAAAGCCTTTGGAATAAAAAAAAAAAAAATAGACTTGGTGAATATGGTGTAGTCCCAAAAAAAGAAAAGAAAAAAAAAAGAGCAAATAAATATGGCATTAGAAATGTAAATTTCCAACGACGGCAGACGACCGAAACTTTATTTTATTTTACTAATCACTATTTTATTTTGCAATTCACTAAAATTGTTATTAATTTTTCATTCAACGCTCACATGAAAAACATTATGTAAAACTTTATTATCAATTTACTCAATTTTGATCCTTTTTTCTCTCTCTCAACTTTTATTCTTTAAAATTCTCCAACAAGAAATCTATTTAAAAACAAAATTTTATGATATTATTTTAATGATTAATTTATTTTAAAGATGGGAAAAGGGCAATTAGCCTGCAATTTTGGTTTTTGTTGAAAAGTTGAAGGAAATAATGTAATTGTTATATAAAAACAAAAAACTTTTTGTAGATTGTATCCTTGAGAATGGCCTGAGGGCCGAAACGTTGTAGAATTGTAAAGAATAAAAGTTGAGAGAAAAAAAGGATCAAAATTGTGTAAATTGATAATAAACTAAACCACTCTCAAACAATCATATATAAAAAATAATTAATCTAATTATGTAAAACTTTTTTAAAGTAGAGTCGATCTGAACTTAAAAGAGATCTGTACGTTTAGTATTATCTGAGATACTGTTTTTCCAAGAACAGCCAATATTTTTCGAAAAATGAGATCATTTTATGGCTATATTGTTGAGTTTCCAAACACTTCAGTATGACTAATAGTTCATGAAATGTCAACATTTATTCAAGATTACTCATTATTGACAAATATACCATAATGTCAAAATCTGGTTGATATATTTTTTATGCCACTCCAGAAAATCTGATATCAATCATATTTCACCAACTTAATTAATAATTAAATAATGCTTATGTCATGCTATTATTTATATATTACATTTTTAAAAGATTTTGAAATTATGCTACATTTGTCGAAAACAAGTCATCTTAAAAAATATCTGATATCTCAAGAACTATTAGACATACAGGCGTCTTAAATACTCAAAATGAAGCTGGTTGAATTAACGTTTAAGTAAATGGTCATCTTCGGTAGGAAGAATTCCAAATTCTAATAATTTCCACGAAATTTGTCAAAATATATTCACAAATTGGCGATACCTACTTAATATTATGGGTTCTTACTAGATAATTTTTCATTAATATAATTAGATGTAATACTCTTCCTTGTTAAAGTTCCGGTCACCAACGCCAATATTTTATTCATGTATATATTTAGTGTTTATTTATATAAATGAAAACAAAAATACATAATATATAAAAAAACAAATACATAATATATAAAATATACAAAGTAATTTTGAGTAAAGACCGTATGATTAATATTAATAGTAAATTTTTGCAAAATTTTCGAATTATGTTGCAACATGACAATATAGGAAATACCTAATGACAGCCCCGAAACGATGTTAATAATTCATTAAAATAAAGAATTTTAAAAAGGAAGGTGATACCTAATTTTATGAAAATAAAAAAAAAATGCTGTTTTGGGGAAAACTCTTACTATTAAACCATTATTGCCTTAAATAAAAAAAAAAAAACAATATATTTTAGCAAATTTACTCTACTTCAAAAAACATTTTCATTATTTTTCCGACGAAATGCACGTCGATTGCTATAGGATATTCCTAGCTCACTTTTTTCCCGTTTATTTGCCTTTTTTTTCCCCCTTCGTTACTTAGATTATTATCATATTCACCATCATTTTTTTTTTAACAGATATTCCTTCCATTATAAACTTCCTAATCATCCAAACCCACTAGTTTCTAACCTTACTTCCTCTTCCATTCCAGAAAATCCTCCGAAGCGCCTAAAAAGAAGATGGACACGAGACCTGCTTATATAAAAACGTCGACGTCCTAATGTAGTTTCTCTACACGCCTGTATGACTCCATAATAACTTACATTAAATTTACTAAATGTATAATTATGTACAGTTGTAAATTCCAAAAACATTAAAAAAAAAACACAATTTTTTTGTTACAACCACTTTAAGGCAGATGTTAATTTTACTTGCACTTACTTATATATGGAATATATAAGTAAGGAAAAGAATGTCGATCGTGCAAAATTTCGAATTTGAGTTTTTGATGGAAATACACGTTTTGAGGTCAAATAAGCAAATTTCACAATTTTTTTTGGTACGTGTTTTTGTTCATAATTTTCACCTTCCCTAGCCTTTAGATTTTTTTTTTCCAAAACCACAAAAATAGCATTAACATTTGTCAACACAAGGCCACTAATCTACACAAAACTTGAGGTAAACTTAACTAGGTTAGTAAGATGCGCACACCACATCAAAGTTTTTCATTTGAGGTCAAAGGACTTAATCATTTTATATGGCCAAACTTTAGTATGGAATAAGTTTTATTTTGTCATGGCCTTCTGAATAGTTATCTGACATAATAGCTGAGCTATTTTTTTTTTTCAGCGATAAGTCTGAACATCTGTTTTATTCTTTATAAAATTAGTTTTGAACTCCATTTCATAAAATTTTAATATTAATTAATACAGTGTACAGAAACTTCCTGTTCCTAATTTTAACTTATAATAGGAATGTGCATTTTTTAAACAGATTTCTTACTTTTACTTTCTCTTGGAGCTTTCCCAAGAAACCATGAGAGATTTTCACCTTTAATTATAAATTAGGTGACAGGAATAATTTAACGTTGGCCCGAACCCAAGATTCGCTTATAAACCGAAGTTTCATACCTGCCTCTTTTAATTGGTCTATCACTTTCAAAATAAAATCACGAATTAAAATATTTTATGATTCTTTAAAATATTAAGATACATTAATTATGGTACTAATGAAATACAATACTGTGAATTATAATGACGATAATGATACAATGATATAATAATTATTTAAACAAATTTTATTGAACAACAATACCAGCCCCGAACAAGATAGCAGAAGATTATTATATATAGGAAATTATTATTATTATTATCAGTGCAATGCTATCATAAATAAATACAATTAGAACAAATTATAGTTTTTGTTGTTTGTTAGAGCTTTAGAGCGTAAAACCCAACGCCTATATTTCATATTTTTTTCCCTACATAATTGGATTTATACATTAGATATTTCATTTTTTTATTTCAATCAAAAGATTCTGAACTCTTTAAATTTAAGGTAGTTCATGAGTTCAAATATAGAGTTTAATTCTTGTTTGATAGGTTTTTCTTCTTAAAAGAGTTAATACCGATTTTATTTATTTTTCGTCATCACTGATGTACGTGGTCCCACCCCTAAACTATTTAAAACCGTAGTGAAGAAACAGATTTTTTGGAAGATCTGGCTCACTAGTGTACTTTTACGATATTAACATTTTAGCGGTGGCTGCTTGTTAATCAGGAAGTCAGATTCCCTATTAGTACAAGTGCCGGGAAGAAAAAAAGGCATTTATCTCACCCCAATTTTTGATAACTGAATACTGATGAAAACTATGTATAATTACTAGTCAAAACTGATGAGCCTGCCGAGTATAGGTAGAGGGAATAAAAAATGGCGGCTGTTTCAAAACCGTTAATTTTTCATTCGGAGCTATATATTTTAAAAACTACCGAGAACACCAGAAAATCTAAAAGAACATTGTTTAAAGAAGAATAAATTTTCTGAAATATTAGCCCTAATAGAGCTATTTACGTCTAATAGTTCTCGAGATATAGCCTTTTAACAAGTAACATTTTAAAAAAATGTACTGAAATATCAGTAGTTAATTAATTCATTTTTAGAAATCTATATCTCAGGAACTATGTGACGTGCAAATGTCTATTAGCACTCAAATTAAAGCTAGTTTAATGTACTATAAAGTAGTTTACGACCTTTACCTTCGTAAGAATAGTAGTTTTCATGATATTTGCTAAAATAAATTGATGTATAGTTGTTTGGACAATAAGTTTTATTTATGAAAAACTTTATTTCAGAAACCACTGGACGTACAGATTTCTGCCATCACTCAAATTAAAGCTAGTTAAATTTACTATCATATATTTGATATCGTTTATCTTTGTAGGAGTTGTAGTTTTTATGATATTCACGTATGAATAAAAATTTGTCCGAACAACTATAAATCAATTTATTTTAGCAAATTTCATGAAAACTACTACTCCCACGGAAATAAACGTAATCAACTACTTTATAGCTCATTAAACTAGCTTTAATTTGAGTACTAATAGACATCTCTACGTCAAATGGTTTTTGAGATATAGATTTTTCAAAATAAATTCACTAACTACTGATCTTTCAGTACGTTCCATACAACATTTTTGAGTCTAAATAGCTCTATTAGGGCTTACATTTTACCAAATTTACTCTCCTTTAAATGACGCTCTTTTAGATTTTCTATTGTTGTTGGTAGCTGTAAAGGTATAGAGCTCCGAATAAAAAATCAATTATTTTTAACGTTTTAACAGCCGCCATTTTTATTCCCCCTACCTATACTTGGCAGACTCATCAATTTTCACTAGTAATTATACCTAGTTTTCAATTAAGTAATTAAAAATTGGGGTGAAATAACTACTATTCCTACGAAGGTAAAGGTCATACACTACTTTATAGTACTTTAAACTAGCTTTAATTTGATTCCTAATAGATATAGACATAGTTCCTGAGATATAGATTTCGCAAAATGAATTAATTAACTACTAATATTTCAGTACATTTTTATGAAATGTTGTTTTTTAAAAGGCTATTTCTCGAGAACTATTAACGTTACTCGAGACGTTAATAGCTCTAGTAGGGCTAATATTTCAGAAAATTTATTCTTCTTTAAATAATGTGCTTTTATTTTCTGGTGTTCTTGGTTGTTTTTAAAATATATAGCTCCGAATGAAAAATTAATGGTTTTGAAACAGCCGCCATTTTTTATTCCCTCTACCTATACTCGGCAGACTCATCCGTTTTGACTAGTAATTATACATAGTTTTCATCAGTATTCAGTAATAAAAAATTGGGGTGAAATAACTGTCTTTTTTTTCCTCACCCAAGATTATTTTCTAAACTACTCTGGGTTATCAACAGAACTAAACAATGTACTAATTGTAATCAATACTTATTTAATATTGGAAATGTGAAAAAAATTTACAAAAAAATTATTTACTAAGGATGCTTTTCTTGACTTTTTATAAAAAAAAATCGTGAATTACTTCTTTAAAGCCTATTTTTCTAAGTACATCAGTAATAAGCTGCTCATTGTTTCTTGATGTTATCGAACATATCAGATCATTTTTAATTAGTTTTAATTTATCGCAGGAAGATGGTGGCCTTTTGGATCGTGGTTCTCTGGGTTATTAGTGTATAGATGACTCTGATAAGAAAGCATTTTTACACATCTGTAATGATAAGTATAAAGGATTTAAGTCCATATTCTTGATTTTTCAGGAGGCGGAAAATAAAGTTCAAAAAATTCTGTATAAAAACTTATCCGTTCAATACAGTTTTAACCAGGACATTATCATAATATACAACTTAAATCCTTTATACCAATCGATAGACAATTTTGTTGTGTACTTAACTCAACATCGATATTTTTTGGACTTAAATACTTTATAAGGATGCGAAGATAGTTGACCGTGGATAATATATATGAGGAGAAGGTTGGAGGTGCAGTCAGAGAATAAAACAAATTAGTTGTAAGAACTTATTTAATAGGGGCAACGTTTCGGCCAGAGTTTCTAGCCTTCATCAGGGCTAAGAACAAAGAGCAAGATAGCCAATAAATACAAAAAAAATATAAACAAGATGATTAAAGTAAATAATTATACAGAATAAAAATTAATAAAAATAAAGTGACGAAAGAAGTGGAAAATGAAACGTAATTAAATTTGTATTTCCTTGATTATGTTATTTTACTTTAAAATTAAATTACCTATGTATACGCTTTATTTTCAACTTCTTTCATAATTTTATTTTTATTAATTTTCATTCTGTATAATTTTTTACTTTAATCATCCTGTTTATTTTTTTTTTGTATTCATTGGTTGTTATCTTGCTCTTTGTTCTTAGCCCTGATGAAGGCTAGAAACTCTGGCCGAAACGTTGGCCCTATTAAATAAGTTCTTTCAACTTATTTGTTTTATTCTCTGACTGCACTCCCAAACATCTACTCCTCATATATATTATCCACGGTCAGCTATCTTTGCATCATTATAAAGTATTGAAGTCCAAAAAATATCGATGTTGAGTTAAGTACACAACAAAATTGTCTATCGACTGGTATAAAGGATTTAAGTTGTATATTATAATAATGTCCTGTTTAAAACTGTATTAAACGGATAAGTTTTTATACAGAATTTTTTGAACTTTATTTTTCATCTCATGAAAAATCCTATATATACAAATCCTCCATACTTATCAGTACAGATATATGCAGCTTTTTATTAGAAATGCCTGGGATAATGATGGAATAATATAATATTGAATAACCTTGATTTCACGATAAGACGGAGTGTTTTAGATTTCCTAGTCCTGTATTGGACTACAAACGACTCATTATTTTCTCAGTATTTTTGCCAATTATTCTTATATCCTACATATCCAAATTGATTTCAGTAAGTATGCTTCAGCGGATATTTTAGAAATCTCTGTATAATAAGTACACAATTATATCACTCATTACTGTACTGGTTATTAATTAGAATTTTATTCATTCATATTAATATTCCCTTAGTTTACTGCGTTCTTTTTTTATATGTCATTTTAATACAACTTTCTACGTATATTCTTGTAGTTTTTAATATTTTATAATTTATTTATATTTTTTTTATTCAGCCCCTACAAAGTGGGGCGAAATGCTCGTTACTATATATGAGTACAAATAAGTTCCCTTATTAAATAAGTAATGGTCGACTTTAAGTATGATATTTTTATATACCAGGACTCCCGTATTTGACTATCATTGACATTTTCCATCGTCTTCAACTAACCCCTATTGTCTTCCATTCTGGTTACTAATCTTAAACCATTTTTATTGGCGGGACTCCAGGAACTCGTTAATCGGAGTGACCTTGAATTCCTCATCTTATTGCGGATGCAATCGTTTTGCTCTGCCTTCGTAACTATTTTATTGTTATAAATAAATGTAAATGCAAACGTTTTATTGCTTTCTCATGCCTCTCGCCTGTTTATAGTTGTAGTTTTTATTTTAGAATTATAGTTGATAGTAAAGAAATGGGGCTACTCAGTAGGTATATCGGGTCTATTTTATTTTTGATCTTCGGAGGAATAGAAAGATGGTTAATATGCAACTGAAAGATAGGGTAATTTAAATTAACAAGGTTTAGGTTTTTATTAGTTTAAATAGCTACAATTAAATAAATATTTAAATATCACTTAGCACAAAAAAAGAGTATGTATTTCTTATAAAAAAAAAAATGAAATAGTATAAACCTAGAAAAAGTTTAAATGGAAGGAAGAAATTCTATATTAGATGTCTAGGTATCAACATTTATTATTAAAAAGGAAAATAACTAAGATCTAGAGAAAAATGGATTGATTGAAATGAAAATTAAAGGAAAACAAAATGAACTATACCTAACAAATCTATAACATATACATTTATTAATAACTAGCAGAAAATAACTCATTACTAACGTAAGATAGAAAAACAAAATTAAACCAATCGATTTCTGGTATTTCTCTTTTTTATTATTATTTGTTTAACATAGGTTTCTAATGGTCAAATTTAAATACCTACTTAATAATATATCGAATAAAAAATATTGGTCAAAATTATTTATATCTTTCTGTTAAAATGTAGCCATTCCGATATATTGAAATTTTCCTAACATACCGAGTAAGCTGACCACATTAGCTTTTTGCATAACATCCAAATATTAAGCGGTAAAAGGATGTTCTAGGATATCTTGAAAATTCTTTTTCGTTCAATTGGATTAACACCGGTATAATTATAGTAAACAAAAATGAGATAAATATGTTAAAAATCAGTAAGAAGTAAATAATAAATAGTATAAGGAGAAGATGGTTGGGAGGGGAGGGGGGAGGTGCGGTAAAAATAAAACAGAAATAAGTTGAAGTAACTTATTTAATCGTGCCAACGTTTCGGCCAGAATTTCTAACCTTCATCAGGGCTAAGAATAGAACAAGATGAATACAAAAAAGAAAAAAAAATGGAAATAATAAAATAAAGTGATGAAAGAAGTGGAAAATAAAATGTATACATAGGTAATTGAATAAGTAGGTAAAATAACATAATTAAGGAAATAAAATTAAAATGAAGTTATATAAAGCAAAGAAATATGAATATAATAGTTTAATAATTTAAAATTAAAATTATGGAGAGAAAAAAAAATTTATGTAACCATATTATTAGATAAAGAGGCAAAATATAAGTTAAGTTTAACAAAAGAAATGAATAGAAAAATTTTAAAAAATGTTTAAAAACAACAATTATAATATATGGTAAACATAACTAATAACGCGGGTAAGGAAAATTGAGAAAGGATAGAAAAGAACCATCTTCTCCTCGTATTTTTTTTCATCGTTGACCCTTGTTTTGAATAAAGAAATAGTTACATTTCCTGGAAATTATAAATTGTGACAGAAATGATTAAGCTTCAATTTGACGTTTGATAACACGACGACACTAAACCCGGTATTATGGTAATGAAAACTATTAATGTCAATATTGGAACTACCATCACTTGACGGTGGAAGCGGCCAAGAACTTCCACGACTTAGACAGTAATAGTACAAAGGGGTTGAAAGCGCGAAAAAGGAAAATTCAAAATTTTAATAAGCAGTTGATGGTATCTTTTCGTTTATCGAACGAAAGACTGGAACAAAGGACTTACAATTCAACAAGAGTTCATTAAGGCAGCCTTTGATCTGAGGAACGTGGGGGAGGGCGCTTTTAAGAGCTATGAATTATTTTAGAAAATTATTCACTTCAAATTGCTGTCGTAATTGAGGAAAATCGAAACAGGGAAATGAGGGTTCAATGATGACATTATTCGCAATATAAGAAACAGCCTTCTTATTAGTTTTGTTGCTCAGAGCAACAAACTATATCAAAATTTCAGGTCTTAAGAAAAATGAATTTGAAAAATCATTGGATAATTACGAATCATCTAGAGATCCGCATAAAAATTATAATTTAAAGGCAAAATAAGGGTAAAAAAAAAATTTACATAAATAAATTTAAAAAAAAAAGATAAAGTAAAAAATAATAATATAAAAAACAAAACCAACAGACTTCAGATTGAAATTGACTAAAGTACATCTCTAAAAATTACTGTAAATCTCACAAATTCTTAAATATACTTATTCATGTCTCATTGCTTTTCCAGAATTTAGAATTGTCTTAATAAATCCACTTCGACAGGAGGGAATTTCCGAAACGTCCTTCACTGCCATCTATAGTAATGTGTTTTGAAAAAAGGTTTTACAAGAAGCTTATATGATCAGACCACAGTTGGAAAAGTGTTGTATATCGACATTTTAAAAAAAATTCTCAATATTTTTGTACGATAGTTTTGATTAGATATAGATATTAAAATTTGACTATAGAATACTGATTTAAAAAAAAATGATTTGCTTATTTAAATTTCAAATTCATTATTAATTCAATTTTGATTTTCTGCTATTTCTTTTTTAAATTTAAGAATGCTATGCTGACCAATATAATTGGCAGACGTGTATTTTTTTTTTCAATAACATGTACAATTTTGTTTTATACCTTTACAATACTATCGACTGCTTTTTTAATCAGTTCGTATTTGTTGAAAGATTCCATGACGCTAATTATAAGTGATAGATTGTTAATGCCACAAGGCAATCAAAATTATATATAATACATTTCATGTATTATATAGGGTGTTTTTTTAAGCCCGATAGAACTTGAAATTGTAAAAAATAACACAAAAAATTAAATTGCAATCAAAATTTTTTTTTTATTCGAAAGATCAATACGTGACATTAACATTTGAAAATGATTTCGGGCATATGGGCACCGCGGCTGTTCTTGACGAAGCGCATTCTGTAAAATTGTGTTCAGCGATGAGGCGCATTTTTGGCTTAACGGGTTTGTTAATAAGCAAAATTGCCGCATATGGTCGTGCGATTTGACACCTCTCGATTATTTCCTGTGGGGCTACGTGAAGTCACTGGTTTATGCTGATAAACCAGCAACAATTGACGCCTTGGAGGCCAGCATTGTTCGTGTTATTCGTGACATACGGCCAGCAGTGCTCGAAAAAGTGGCCCAAAATTGGACGTCCAGAATGCGCTTCGTCAAGAACAGCCGCGGTGCCCATATGCCCGAAATCATTTTCAAGTGTTAATGTCACGTATTGATCTTTCGAATAAAAAAAAAATTTTGATTACAATTTAATTTTTTGTGTTATTTTTTACAATTTCAAGTTCTATCGGGCTTAAAAAAACACCCTATATATTTTATAAAGTAATTTCAATCTTTTATTTTTAATGAAGGATACGAAAAAACCTCAGTGTGATTTCTAATTCATGACAAAAGGCTTATCTCTGAATGCTTTTATATTCAACTAGAACCTTCTTCCATCAATTCAAAAACCGAAAAACAGATGCTATAGTTACATATTCTCAAATACTTAATTTATTAAAACAGTATATAAAAAATAACTTACTTCTAAGAAAAAACTTATCATAAACTACTTTATAGTACATTCAACTAGCTTTAATTTGAACGCTAATGGACATCAGTACATTTAATAGTTTCTGTGATATACTTTTTCATAAACCAAATTTCATTTCAAAACAATATTTCATGTACTATATATGTATGAAGTGAAAATTTGATTGTATGAAGGGTTCGAAAAAAAAAAAAAAAAACTCAGTGTTATTTATTTTATTTTCAATTTTTTTTTTGTTGGTCAAATTAAGCATTTACTATCTCTTAAGAAAATCAACTTATATATATCAACTTCGTTTATATTTCTTTGGTTGTTTCATTAATTATGAAATATATTTTGTGTTATCAGCTGGAAGGGTAATTTTCGTTTTACTTTCCATCACCTCTTCGGGTTTCAATTCAAAGTTTATAATTACTTTCTTGAGATAAACCATATATTGATTTTTCTTTTGTATTGTGTAAATTTATTACAGTTTACTGCCGATTGTCTACCTCCTTTAACACGACTAAAATGAAAACACTTGACCAACTAACCATTTTTCAATTGCGCCCCTAGTCCGAACAATGGGTCCAAATAGTTATATAAATTTTTATATTACTTGTAATTACTTTCACTACAATTTTCATTTACCACTTGGAGTCAATTCATGAACTGAAAATCTTTAGAGACAGCTAAAAAGGATGCAATCTGCCAGAACGAATTCAGTACCTTGAATGGCCCAATCAGAGCGGATCGGAAATAACTGCCTTCGCATGTAGATTAGGCTTCTAAGTGAGGTGGCCTCAGCTCACAATAATCTCATCACGGAGGCAGTTGGGATGTCCCAAACTTATGTCACTTGTGTTTTAATAAACACCTTGAACAATTTCTTTAGATTGATTTAGGTA
Organism: Halyomorpha halys; assembly: GCF_000696795.3. NCBI lineage: Eukaryota > Metazoa > Arthropoda > Insecta > Hemiptera > Pentatomidae > Halyomorpha > Halyomorpha halys. Next base: position 916,841 of record NW_027109248.1, on the reverse strand, counting down.
TAGCATCATGAGAATAGGATATGAGCGTTTTAAATTTACATATCATTAATTCTTAAATCAGCATTCATACAATTGTGATGATTCATCATTCTCCAAAGTAATTTGTGGAAACTTGCAGCGTAAATCGACCAGAACAACAGGTTAAAATCCAATAATAAAGGCGAGAATCTGGACTACCGATTCGTACTCCATCTATACGATCTGCAATACTGTTATTGGAAAAAAAGATGTGGGGCAGGATGTGAAGCTCCATCTGTTCAAGTCTGTCTTCATACCGATACTTCTTTATGGAGTAGAGCTGGATCCTGAATGAGAGGTTACAAAGCCGTTTACTGCAACAGAGATGAAGTTTCTCAGAAGAATTATGAGGAAAACGCGGAAAGACTGTGTCCGAAATGTAAATCTTCAAATCAGGGAGGAGTTAAAGATAAGCCCAGTGATGGAAACTTTGGAGAGGAGGCAGCTGAGGTGGTATGGGCACGTCTGCCGGATGGACCACCACAGAGACCCAATAAAAAACTAGAGGCGAAGCCAATGGGGAGAAGCCCGAGAGGGCGACACAGAACCTCATACGCCAGCCATATGAAAAGAATTGGAAGGCGAAGAGGGAAGACTCTGGGAGAATTGAGGAACCTAGCGAGGGACAGGAACGCATGGAACCGATGATTGGAAACGCCCCCCCCCCTCACTTAAAGGCATATGGATGCAAGAAAAAAAGAAAAATAAGAAAGATTCGTACTTTGTTCATGCACATCGGGACTAGATTTACAAACTTATTTGGTATTTATTTATTAATTCCAAAATCAAAGAGAAAGTAAATTGTTGTACGAAACTGATTATAATATACCTAATATATTTAAGGCAGGTATATTTCTGGGATGCTATAGCAACTTTTTTTTCTGATTCACTCACTGGAATTTCTACTTTATATAATACATTTCACACTTCTTTAGAATTTTCTCAAAAACTACCCTGATTATTTATATTAAACTATGTAAATCAATGAACAAATAAGTTCGTTCCAGGAGTACTCAACCGTTTTTGTATCTGTGGGCACATTTATAGGTTATCTGCCTGTCCCTATGTAATATTTTTGTCAATTAAAATAAGTTTTTATAAAGAAATTAAAAACTGGGTCTCAACTGACAGTAGTTTCATTACTGCTACAGTTACTGTCGTTTATGAAGCTAGACCTGATAGTACTACTATACTGTCATGAAAGTAAATATTTTTGTGACGGTAAATGTCACACAGTTTAAACGACAGTCGCTAAGACTCCTCAAATAGTGTTTATAAACTATTTTGAGTATAACAATCTTTGAGTAATGTTTTGCATTTTGAAGTATGTTATAAATATACCGGGCTTTAAATTTTTTTTTTTGGGGGGGGTGGGGATAACATATCCTTTTAATCATTGAATATAAACATTCCAAAGAAATGAAATCACATTAATTACACCCTGACAAAAGGCATGATTACTCAAGGATGACACCGCAAAGCTTGGAAATTCCAACTGTTGGCTCCTAGTAATCATCACGTATTTATCTGTCATCATCATTCATCGTTATTGTTTATGTATATTATCTATAAATAATAGTAGATCCTAGAATTATTTTCTATTTGTAAAGCATAGTACTTGCAAATAGTAATTTTATTTAATTATATCTTACCTTAAGCACAAGCAAAAATCAGAAATCTTAAAAGTTAGAAATTAAAAAAAAAACGGAAGGAATGCGATCATAAGAGTGATCATCTTACAAATTAAATAAAAGTTGAAGTGATCCAGTCTTAAAACAAAAAAACGAAGACGAATAGATTTGTATTTTTGACCGGAATAATATTCTAGTCAAGAAAAGATTGAAATTAGAGCTTTGAGCTTCTTCAGGGTTCGACCAGGATGTCTTTACTTGAGAATCAAGTGTTTTTGGA
>NW_027109248.1:908376-914862 GCF_000696795.3 Halyomorpha halys | reverse complement strand
TACAAATACATTTGTATTAAAAATATATTCGAATAAATATTTAATCAAATTGAAAATTATGGAACTGAAGAAACATATAAGTGCTAGAAATCAGACAAGTTAAAAAAAATCAATACTCGATGTAAAGATTGATAGCATTTTCCTTTTCTAAACGTCTGAACATATGTTTCATATAATAGAAATCCAAAAAAATAAAATAAAATAAGCAATTTTGAAAAAAAAATCGAATTGAATATTCCATTTAATTTTTTTTTCTCAAATATTGATTCGAATAATTTTTTAGTCAACTAATTTTTTATTCGTTTTTTATTAATATTTTATTTTCAAATCTACGAATATAATAGAATCCGGAATTTTTAGACGTATTTTTATTCGAATAAAATAGTATTCGTCTCTGGTGAATTGAATAATTTCCGCCCAACTCAAAGTTAAAGATTATATATTCAATTTCCACGATCTAATGTTGTAAACAATTTTGAACACCTTTGAAAATAACTGTTCTGGATATTTGCATAGCATTCCAAACATTTTTCTGAAAATAGAAGACCTTGGAGATTTCCTCGTTACAATGTTAAAACGATTTTTATCCTTCCCGTGCCAAGCTTTCAAAATTGACACTACAATGACATCCCTTCACACTGACTTTCATAACACATTACTTCTGAAAATAAATGTTATTTTCGAAATCCATCTTTTTTTAGCTATTCGATAAAAATAGAATAAAAAAATACAATGTTAAAAAAAATCTGATGATTGTACGTACAAGTGCATTGTTTTAGAAAATGAGCTGTGATTAAAATAACATTTGATATTTGAATTAAGTTGGGTGAAGGAACGCGATGGCCATGCTCGTTGGAGCGTTGGTCCCGGACCGCTAAGTTCGGAACAATGTGGGTTCGTTTCCCACCTGGGGCAGTTTTTTTCTCGGCGGTCCCTAGAAATGATCTTAGACACTCCTTCCTTGGTTTATACACGGCAGCAACTTTAAAGTAACAGTCAGAAGGATTGGGGAAAATGATCATTACTAATACCAATAGGCTAGGCTTTATTTAGCTACGTGGAGAACAATAAATTTCTCACAATCCTATTATAGTACAAAATGTTATAAAATATATTTTGTAATTTAGAATTTGTTTCTTGTTTTATTCGACAGATTTATTCTGATGTACATGTTAAATTTTTTCATGGCGATTCACCAGATCCACCTAGTTATGCTAAATGCCGACCTACACACTCATTATATAAACAGATGTATGCACATAGGACATATTTACAATTTATTCATCTTTCGAATTCGTCATCGTTACTAGAAAAGATATATTTATATTTAGAACATCTTATTTTATCAACGGTTTAACGTAAATATTGGTTAATATTTGAAAAAATAAAATTTACGCATTCAATTAAGAAGGTTACTGTTATATTAGCGTTATAATCATTATTTTTTTTTTTTTTAATAAACAACTTTTACCATTATATCAGAATAATTATTTATTTATTTGTTTCGAACTTTTTATTCTGATTTTTTTTTATTAGAATATATTTATATATCATTCTCTGTACCGAGAAAACATCAATTGAAAAATTTACCTTCAATTTATTAAATTTTATAACCATTCCTTACTTTTTAGAACAGTCAATATATTTAGGAATCCTTTGTATTAACATAGAAATGTGTCTTGAATAGAACAGAGACCTTAGCACGAATTTATCGTAAGCGACTTAATTATTTTTATTGATGTACCAAATCTTTAGAAGTTTAATTTATTATAACAAATAATTACCTCATTGTGGGAAATTTCTATTTACGTCAACATATACCAGCGCCAAACCATGGGTCATGCTGGGTGACCAACCCATCAATCCTTGCGTAGAAGAGTAGAAGGTTATGCCATCATCTTGTTTTATCTCGTTCATCCAACCAAAATGATAAAAAACGCGGAAATTTTCATTTCAAGCAGTTCGGTATGACAGAAGGAAAAATACGTTTATTGGCTTGGAATTTTGGAGAAAGGAATATAAAGGAGAGAGTGATCTATCAGGAAAAGTCAAACCAAAAAGCGGGGTTTTTGAACACCGAGAGGAGTATTGAACCAATGACGCATTTTCCTATTAACATCAACGTAAACCTGAGAACCTAGGGCGTGGTCTTTAACTCACTTTTCCTTTGAAATAGAGTAGGATATGCCGAAATATGTATTCACCGTATGCCGAGATGTAATCTAGCCGAAATAAGTTTTTGGTCAGAAAAATACGACCAGAGCCCACTTGGGTTGAACTTACGACGTTGTAGAAGATTATTTTAGATTAATTAATTTGAGAACCTATTGGTGAGATAATCCAATATCGGATTGATCTCACGGAGGCTGATAGCGAATTATATAGATAATCCACAATAATATACATAATTATATGCAGACCCTACTTAAAGTTCGATTCTACCTAATTTTCGGAGCATGTGTGGACCTTGAAGTGATGATCGTAAAGTAGTCACATGAAATCCTCTAGCATCCAAATAATTCAGATCTTTCAATTAAAAGTACTGCATAAAGTAGTTGACGCACCATTATATGTGACATTGTACGCTGTATATAAGGTTTAGGACATTCCAAAAATTTCAACGATGATATCGTTCACAAAGACTAATTTACAATATAAACTCACTGAGAGAAAAATCAAAATTCCCAAGGAATCTTTACACTCCTCTCTGACGGACTGAGGATTTACTCAGTTAAATTGACTAGCATTCCTACGATGATACGCTACCTAAGCCGACAAGGAATTTGCTTATTTCACTACAATTTGCAGATCGCAAATTACAATTCCTGTTATATTGTATACTGTTTTTAATAAAATAAAAAAGAATAAAGTACAAATTCCAATTAATAAAATAAAAATTGAATATTTTAATTAATTCTAAAAAAACAAAACAAGGATTAAGTAAAAATATGTAGAGAAAATTAAAATGATTTCTATGACAGTAAAAAAAAAAAACTTCATTTTCTGATTAATAACTTAAAAAAAAAAATCTGTCTCAGTTATGTGAAACAATAATTATTATTGTGAGAAGCAAGATAAGTAATATTGGATAGAGCTCCTACTAGATATTGGATTGGATCTGTAGTACGGACGAAACGGATGGGAGATATATCGGAAATCTAACCCAATGATGAATTGCGGTCGGCGCTGAGATAAAAATGTCACGTACAGCTTCCTCCTACACTATCTGAAATCCGACCCTCTGATCGATGGGCATGGTTCAAATAGTAATTTATATATCTACCCTTAGAAAGAAAAAAAAATGAACGCTATTTACAATAATAATAATAATAAATGGATTAGTATGGACATGAAGGTGCATTGCATATACCACCATTCATTGCCTATCCATCTGCGTCTAACGAACGCCGCACAATGGGACGAAACATTTAATGAATAACGGAATCCTTAGTAGTGTAGAAGACCTGAATCCTTAGTTGAAATTGACAAAGGTAGCGTATCTTCACACTGCTTAAGTATCAGTATAAGTTATCTATTATAATAATTATCTGAGCATCAATTTAAAAAATATGTACTTATATTTTGCAATAGCAGATTTTAAGTTTTCTTTCTACAATTAGGCTAGTTTAGGTTTTAAAATTAGGAAGGATGGGATTTATAAAACAAAAAAATAAAATAATCATGATTTCGGGAGGGAGGTTTTATTAAGTGTGATGGTAGTATTTGAGTAATCTTTGGGGCCATTAGAATTGTTTAGGATCTTAAATGAAGTAAAGGTAGGATAGGAATTTGAAAAATTAAAAATAGCCTCTTTTGCGTTACTCCCACCCCCAAACGTTCTTCACCTTTTGATTCAATACCAAAAAGTACGTAGAATATGACAATAATTGAAATTAATACAGTGAATATTTGAATGAAAAACGCTCTAGTGAGATCACAAGATCAACTTTAGCATAAGGCATAAATATATCATCCTCCCAATTACGTTTTTGTCAACTCGTCTGAGCCTAACCATTCCATTCCGATTTCAACCCTTGCTATACTTCAATCACCTTAACAAAAAAGCCTTTGTAGGTCAGTGTGTTATGGCGTCACCTTAGCAACCTCCATGTAGCGGCGAATTTCTGGCCTGGGCAGGTTGACTTTTATTTTGTGGCAGCCTCAGGGAATGTTAACCAATAGCCGCCCTCCTCCCTTCCCGTATGTCAGAAATGGCCAGGAAAAGGGTAAGTAAAAAAAAAAAAAAGGACCAGTGATAATTGCAACGAAAATTGAAGGGTTGTTTCCATGTTTTGACAGATTAGATGGGATAGTAGATGGTACAAGAATACTTGATAGAGTGCATCCATTAGGTAGTCGAAGAACCGGACCCGATACATCCCCCATTCCATCAGTTCTTCGACCTACCATATGGATGCACACCATCAAGTATTCTTGTACCAACTACTATACCATCTTTGCTCGCTTATCATTATACTTTAGCCATTTTAATGTGCGAGAAGAAGCTAATATTTTTGTTGAGTCAAAATTGTTAGCCGTTTTTCCTTTGTCTCTAAAACCATTCTCACGTACGGGTCCTAGGATTCTCCTTACAATCACTCTTTCAAACCTGCCTAACAGGATGGTACTTTTATTGTTTAGTGTCCATATTCGTTCACTCTATGAGACTACTGGCCTTATTTGGGTTTTGCACAGCATAAAATTAGTCGTACGACTCACAAGGTTACTTTTAATTATAATTATAATAATAATAATGAAGGACTAACAAACCCGAAGGATCTATGTCGATACCACTTGTTAAAGCCACCTCAAATCGACTATGTCTTTTTGTTGGAAGGCTTTAAAAATGAACAAAAAAAAACAAACTGGCTCGAATTAAACATTTATTTGGTTCAATTTAAACATGGTAAAAAAAAACTAACAAAAACAAAATATACAAGTAAAAATAAAAAGGCCTTTCAGATAAAAATAAAATTAGATAAATAAATTAAGAAAACAAAAGAGACAAATTTACAAACAATATAAATATGTAAAATAAATACTGCTCGACGAAAAGTTTGCTTCACTCCGATAGATCCGAGGAAGAGTGCTGCCGAGATAGGTCGCAGCATTTATTTAGCTCTTCTTGCTAAATAAATCGCTGCAATGGTCCAGAGTTGGTGTAGTGGCTCATTGATGGTCCGAATATCCAACAGTCATATTGTATTAGGCGAGCCGACAAAATGAACGCAGACAGGGCTGGTTACACACGTTCCTTGGGTTCAGGGGTTGGCCACTAATTACTTAATTAATTGGCACTCATATTAAAATCGAAACACAGAAGTGGTCTGGTTTCGAACTGTTATGACGACGAGTACACTCAAAAATTGTCAAATAAAATAATATTAACCAAACGCAGACAGGTCTGCTAATGACGCTACCAGGGCCACTAATTAGTCGGAACTGCTATATTAAAGTCGAAACACAGAAAAGGTCTGGTTTCGAACAGTAGTGACGACTAAAACACTCAAGAAATGTCCAAACTATTAAACTATGAACGCAGACAGGGCTGCTGATGACGCTACCAGGGCTACTTATTAGTCGGAACTGCAATTAATAAAGTGGAAACACAGAAAAGGTCTGGTTTCGAACTGTAATGACTCACTAACTCACTAAAAATGTCCAAACTATTAAATTATAAGGGCAGACAGGGCTGCTTAGACGCTACCACGGCCACTAATTAGCCGGAACCGCTCTAAAAAACTAAGATGGTCGGTCCGTTGCTAGGTGACGCTTCTTAGCAACAATTATCACCCCTAGCAACTGTCTCTATTATTACAAACAAATATAATTAAACATTTTTCTTTTTAAATAACTAAATCCAATAAAACAATACAAATAAAAATAAATGTAACTAAATTAAATACTAATAAAACTCAAATACTATTTACAATTATTTACAAGGTAATTATATATTATGGCGATAACACCACTAATCGCTCTCTACATTCATCCTTACATGCCCTTCCAAACCTGTCTAACTCAATTCTACTAAGTCAGTTTTAACGCAATCCTCCCATCTACGTTTCGGTCTACCTCTCAGGCGTTTACCCGTCGGTTCAGTGTTTATTAAGATTTTAGGGATTCGCTCGCTACTAAACCCTACAACCTTACACACCCATCTTATGCACCGCAATGCTATAACTTGAATTATATTTACAGGGTGCAGGTCCCTTAATTCAGTGTTGTGTAGCCTTCTAAATTCTCCCGCTCATTCATCCTTTTTCAGTCCGAATATTTTATGTAATACCTTATTTTCAAAAACCTTAAGGCGCTGTTCATCCCGTAGTGTAAGTGGCCACGTCTCGCATCCATAAAGAACAGTGAGAAGGATTACTTTTAATTAGTTTTGAGAATTTTTTTTTTTTAATTATTCCAAATGCGCTAGTTAGCAAATGAACATATGATACTTCGTGTCCCACAATAATCTATTTTTCAGTGAACTAA